>NC_133580.1:71268080-71483832 GCF_964106895.1 Numenius arquata
TCTTGAAAAAAAACATAAAGAAAAACTTGCGAAGTCAGGAAAAGGACAAAAGAAAATAAGCTGCTTTCAGAAAAGCAGCTCTTGAGAAAGGATATGATGATCTGTCTCAACAGCTATGAACAAGTAGTGAAACAGCTCGCTCCAAAGTATGTCTGCAATTAGCTGAGACACTGAAAAAAAAGTTACTTGGCTTCACTTAAGGATTTAAATCATATTTTACATGCATATTTTTAAAATAACTATACTTTGAAACAAAAAATGTTTGCTTTTCTACCAGCATAAGTCTGCTGCAATATTATTTCCTTCATGTCCTCCACCTCCTCTCAGCTTGCCCCAAGTGACAGCTCTACATGAAGTGCCTCACTGGAGCTGCCTTCTACGGGCAGCAAGCGTAGAAACCAAGAAGTGAGAAGACAGTCTACGAATCAAGGTTAGCCAATTATTTTAAAATAAGAAAACAGGAAGCTTTTCCTTTTCCACAGGAAGTCTCATGATATAAAATAAAGTTGAAGGAAAATGACTAACAGACGACCTCCCTGGATTTCTGATGGGACTGTGGAGAATGAGAGAGAAGAGTCTTATTAGAGAAGAGCTCGTAGTTCTTGCCTCAGCAACCCCAGACCACAAGATGCAGATGGTGGCTGAGGACCTCTTGCCCTAGGACATCCTGGGGCCTGAGGGACTACAGAAACACTTCTGGTTACGTGGGCTTGGGCACAGTCAGGCGAGAAGGGCAGTTCCTCTGCTGCCCCGGGTTCCACAGGCCCGAGACAAGACAGGGAATACACTAACAGCCTGGAAACCATCTCCACTTCCCGAATCCTCAGCGCTGTTGTTGAGCTGGATGAGTAACAAACTTCACCAATTTAGAAACCCCAACACACAAGGAGATGGAAGAAGTGTTAGTGCCACAGCCCTGCTGAGTGCTGCTAGAAGGATAAATAGTGCGCTCAGATGAAAAGAGATGCAATGTGTCCAAGGGATTATCAAGACACTAAGGGATTTCCAACTTGAGAGCCCATAATGGACTACAAATACCAATTTTACTGATAGTACTTTTAAAATTGTCCTGGATTTCAGGATAACATCTGCATGCCATTATGGCCAACAACTTTCAAATAATAGAGAAGGCTTTTATCAACGATTTCACAGAAATATCACACGTGCTCGCTCAGTAGAAAGCCAATGAGCAGCACACCAGCAAGCTGCTGCCAGTTCCTAAGCATGCAGGTCTCAGAATGCCAGAAGCACTGCTGAGAGTGCAGTCCACGCTGCTGGAGCTGGTCTCATCTTCCATTTGTTGCATGTCACGAATGAAAGAAAATTCCCTCTACAGATGACTTACGTCACATGTAGCTCTCCTGTTACTCAACCTGTTTCCTATGGTATCTGTGTTTCCCAACACGGTATGAGTTATAATCATGAGTCACAGACTCGGTGACTTTTTCCAGTAAGTCTTTACTCACCACTTTGCAGCAGAGGGGCCAGAACCACCAGAGCAGACCGAGTGCCGCCAACAGCAGCAGCACAAGAACAGCGATAAGCGCCCCTACTCCACTCGACTGCGGAGAAAGCAGAAAGACAGCATCAGTGGATGTTGCAAATAACTGCTGCCTGGTTTCCCCACTCACCCCAAACCAACCTCCTACTGACCGATACAGATCCCAAACAAATTGTTCCCATCTATTGGATCCTGTTGTTCCCAATGGAGAAATTCCTCGCAAAGGATGAGGAAGGGGGTCTCAGCCGAATTCGGCACAAGTGCGGTCACACCCTCCATTGGAAGGCTTCTCAGTTCCATGAGTTATATAGAAGGAAAGCTGGGATGCTTCAGTGGGAGCTGCCTATCACAGTGAATGATGTATCAACACTGAAATGAGGGAGGAGGTGGTAAGATGCTGTTCATGTTTCTCGTTCCCTACATATTCTGGGGGAATTCCCTGCTTATTCTGCTGCAGTCAGTGGGTTCATTTTGATGTAAAACTGATGTGCTTGAAATAAGAACGAGGCCCAACCTGAAGAAAAGAGTACATTGACTGCTAAGAAATGAGCTGTTGGACACAAACAGGGGAAGTCTCCTTCTAAGCCTGTGGATGAGGGGTGCCTTTCTCCTCCCATGAGGACACAGGTCTGTACAGATCTGTGGCTGGGTGGGATTTTAAGGAATCTCTATTAACAATACATATATAAAGTGCTTGTGCTTATCACCCCCACATGTGGGGCATTCACAGACTATAGCACACTAAATCCCTGCACTTCTGCTATTTGAACCTGAAGCCACCATCCCTAGAAATTCTGAACAAGTGTTGCTGCTTCCAGCAATACTGCTTTTAATGAAGAAATTAATCTCCCACCACCTCAAACCCACATCCTGTAGGTGCTTTTATTCTTGCACTTGATCTTTTGTGCTGCTGTGCTGGTTTAGAGCAATACTGAGAAAAACGCCACAGTGACCTTATGAGAACAGAAGTTATTGAGATTTCGGACAGGGAGAATGGAAGGGACGGAAACCCAGGGAATCACTGAGGCTGGAGTAAAGCGTAAGTAATGCTGTCAAAGTGAGACAAGCTGTACTGGAGATACAGCATTGCAAATGCACCTATAGGTGCAGTGAGGCATATGCATTTACGAGAAACAGGTAGGATGCGTGCCTCTGAGCCTCGATGCGGCCTGGTTTTTGTTTGTTTTCACTGCAGCAATCTGCGTGTGCTGGGGGAGGCTGTAACTTGTAACTCTCATATACCGAGTAGCCATTAGCTGCTCAGCTATCACAATTAGTGGAACAATTCTAGCAGTGACCCATTTCTTGCAGTTGCCCATCTGCTACTATGGAAACAGCAGTTCTCCTTGTATGGAGCCATCTCTGCTGCAACATGTATGAAAGGGAAAAAAAAAGAAAAAAAAAAAAGGATGATCAGAAGTACAACAGTTTTTCCTGTCAATACACATCTGTACTCGTTCTGTTTCCTGTTAGTGACAACTTCTGACCACAGAGAAGCACTGTTCGAGTACAGCAGAGGGAAGACAGCCCTACCCAGCAATCTGGTGTGATTTGCTTTGCATCAGTGCTTTGTTTTTACCTATGTGTGCAATCTTAGCAGTTTTTAAGGGGACACAGGGACAGAGTTAACATGTGCTGCTTTCTCTGAAAGGACTAAGCTAAAAGAAAAGCAGTCTGCTGTTAGTCTCCAGCATCCTCCTGCACTGTCTGCAGTGTGACTGCACTGTCCCTGCGTTACCGTGCTGTGCTCAGCGCGCTTTGGTGTGAGACTGAAATGCTTCCCAATGATAGAGGCCCTGAAACACAGAAACATGATTTGGGGAATGTGTCTCTTCAGCTCTCGATTTATTCAAGCTTTCTTCATGAAACTGGGGCTGAACTGAGATGACTCTGATTTCTACAGTTAGCCAAGTATTTAGTTTTTACATGAATAGAAGTGTCATTTTTGCTCTTTTAAGTCAATTACCTATGAGCCGTAAAAGAAATGTTGGAAAAATACATGCTGATGCTCAGAAGGCACTGTTCTGTATGCTTCTATGCCTGACAGGAAAGCTGTGCTAAGTCACACTTTAAATTAAGACAAATTTGAAGAAACACGGTATCCATGCACAGCACGTTTTCAAAACCTCCATCCCTACATAGTGGTCTTGTGTCTAATTGCAAAAATTTTAACTGCCCATGCCTACATAATACAGAAGGGAGAAGAAATTAATGGAGAGCAGAAATGGGAGATTAGAAATTTTATATGTTAAGTTGGAAAAGTCACTGACTGCTAAGTATGTGGTTTAAGCTAGAAGCTGGTTTTCTCTTTTCTGTAAGCCTCTGATAGAAACACAGCAGGATGTTCACACTACCTTAACCCTAGGCTTACCTGAGGTACTCCAGCCTGTGTTTGACAAAGACTCTCCTCTAATTAACAGGGCTGAAAGCCTGCACCCCTTATTCAAGCACCACAGTTGGGTACCTGAGGTCGCGCAGCATTGGTATCCTGCTGTAGGGCTGTAACCACCTACCATACACAGGCTGGAGCCAAGGTGCTGCCTGCTCCCACCCATCTGCTGGGTGGGACTGGGCTGGAGTGGGACCCTGGGTGACTGTGGCACACCTGGCTCTTGGGACATGATTCAGTTTATAGCAAGCAGGTCCCTAATGGCAGGGAAGTGTCCCAATATTTTGAAAGCCACAGCTGCACACTGTGCTCAAGTAATTTGTTGTGATACATTTAGCAAAATACAATTCATGAGCTATATAAAAAAGAAGCCCTGCATAGCCAAGGAACACACAGACACTGCTAGCATGTCAGGCAGAGCCAGCCGAGGTGACCTGGGAGAGGAGAATTCCAGGGCTTTCCATATAGTCCTGCATAAGGTCTACACCAGCAGCCCCGAGGCAGCCAGCAGGACAGGCAGCAGCAGCGGAGGGAGAAACGCCTGTAGCAGAGCCCATGTCACAAAACAAAGGGCAATCTCCAAGCCTGCCACATAAGGGATGGCTTTTGTGGGCTATTAGGAAGTTTCGGATGATACATGTGGCAATACTTCACTTAAGTAGAATCCTGCAAAAAAAGATCTTCCTAAAATAAAGCTGTTTGCCACCTTAATGGGAAGAATTAAGGGATTTGTTTCATATAACTGCAGAAAAAAATCTTGTCTGTAACCCCCCCACACACACACTTCATCAGGGAATTCAGAACAGCATAAAACTCTTTGTCGCATGTAGTGGTGCTATAAAACAGATTCTAAGCATGTCTCAAAATACAGACAAAGCTACTTAGGACATATATATATGTGTGTGTATGTTAGGACATACATATATATGTGTGTGTATGTATCTACATATTAAGAAATCATGTATCATTAAATTCTGTCTATTCTGCATGTGTCTGCACAGGTGTATTTTTCAGTGAGGTGGATCTGTGCATTCCAGACATCTACCGGGACTCGCCACGTGCTGCACTTCTCTGCACAGAGAGGTTTCAGGATCTTACAGTGAAGGATGTTAGCCATTTACTTACACACTCTGAAGCGGTGATTGTTAATGAGCTGGACATGAAAGACTGCCCTTCATTCAAACTCACCAAAACTTCCAGAGTTCTGGAAAGAAAGAGGAAAAAAACATATCAGCAGCCATAACCCAGTCAATAAAAGCGTGTCGGTGCTCTGGAGGCACCTGCAGGTACAGACTGTTCAGCAGAGAGTGCCACGAGAGGAAGATGGAGTCGGGGCTCTGAGCTGCACCAAACGTCAGAAATGACTTCACAGAAATCGCAAAACCAACATGATTTCTTTGTGTTATTGTTTCTAGAAGCCTCTGACAACTTTTAAGTGATCAAGATACTTAGCTGCTACAGGGTTGGACCTTGTGGCTTTCAGAAACCAGTTTTTGGTCATTTCAGACTGAGCTTTCTTTTCCTCAATTTATGCTGCTTAAAATGAACAGCGCAGTCTCCCATGCGTATGGTGTTGATTACTATGTGGAAATAATCTCTCTGCGCTCGTGAGACCCCACCTGGAATACTGTGTCCAGCTTTGGAGTCCTCAACACAGGAAGGACATGGACCTGTTGGAAGGGGCCCAGCGGAGGGCCACAAAGATGATCAGAGGGATGGAGCACCTCCCCTGTGAAGACAGGCTGAGGGAGCTGGGGTTGTTCAGCCTGGAGAAGAGAAGGCTCCGGGGAGACCTCACAGCAGCCTTCCAATATCTGAAGGGAGCCTCCAGGAGAGCCGGAGAGGGACTCTTTGTCAGGAACTGTAGCGACAGGACAAGGGGTAATGGTTTTAAATTGGAAGAGGGGAGATTCAGACTAGATATTAGGAGGAAATTCTTTCCTGTGAGGGTGGTGAGACACTGGAACAGGTTGCCCAGAGAAGCTGTGGATGCCCCATCCCTGGAAGTGTTTAAGGCCAGGCTGGATGGGGGTTTGAGCAACCTGCTCTAGTGGAGGTGTCCCTGCCCAGGGCAGGGGGGTTGGAACTCGATGATCTTTAAGGTCCTTCCAACTCTAACCATTCTATGATTCTATGATCTTAGTCTTCTCAATAGAGAGCTGTCTGAGTAGAGAATATCCCTTCTCTGTTCCATGTAGCATAGAATACTCCAAAAAAGTTTTACATAAATTGAAGTTAAACTGTAAAAGTAGCATTGTTTTGTCTGTTCTATAAACATCTCTTTAGTCATATGCAGACATTATGGATAAAAATGTTGGATAATTATAAATGGTCAAGACTTTCTATAAATAGTACATAATCACTGCATACAAATAGTATGTGGTTTACATTTTACAAATTAACCCTAGAAGAAAACACCACATGGTGAATGTTAAACATAAGAAGACTCTTCAGCTTCTCTGGCTTGGATTCCCAAGATTCAGACGGTTTATATTATGCATAGATGTAATTAAATAAAAATATAGATATCCATGAACTAAAATGATTAATCATTTATACTGTTCTTATATGTCATGAATTTTTATTCTGGCACAAATGCCTTAGTCAATATGGAGTTCAAAGCTATTTTAACTAATTTGGCTAATTTCTTTTTCAGTTTTAGCAAAAATGAAGTAAGTTGCTTCCACTAAACTAATTTTTAAATGATCTGTGTTATGAATAATTGATCTAACAGAAAGAATAACTCTCATTTACTTCTAATTATTACTGGAATAAGTGAACCAGAACAGATAAAAATAAAAAATTAATTCCCTCCCAACACACTAAATAAAGTAAACTATACCAAAACTGCTGTCAGTGATGAATTTTTTTAACATGATGCTTTTTAATTTTATTTTCAACATTTTGCTTTGCCACTCTGGTGAGAAATGCTGTGGGAAATGTCAGCAGGACAATTATTCTCGCATCTGACTGGCAAAGCATCCTACCGACTGCAGTGCGAGAGGATTCAGGCCATGCCTTCTCCTGCTTGGAGCAGGACCTGGGTACACGCTGTGCTCTTGAAACACAGCCCAGATCCTGACAGGTGCCCCCGAAGAAATGGGTGTCTTTAATCTCTTAAACCTTTTGGAGATTTGCACCTCATAAACACAGCACAGGAAGCGTTTTTCTGTCCAAGGCATGAACCTGTCACAGTCCAGTGACACTAAGTTGACTCTCCCTAGTGTCCTTTTGCACCCTGGTGATACCACCGCACTAACTGCGACTGTACAGGTGTAACTGAATCATGGAATCATGGAGTATCTCCAGTTGGGAGTAACTGAATTCAGTCCATAAATAGTGAAGAATCACATACAAGTATTTTGGATGACAACTTTTCAGTTAAGTACAAATTCAAAGAAGAAGGATTAATCTCTTACATGTTTCATTTTCCCCCATTAGCCCTGTCTTTTTAAAACATGACTTAGAGAAACACGGCCCAGGCTCTGCACCAAGTTTTGAACTTGGTTGCGCCCAAGAAAGGGCATTCATTGTGGTCGTGTTTCCCGAACATTAAAGCTGTTCAAGCCTTTCTACTTTTCTGAACTTTCCTAAGTAGCAGTGGGTGCCTTCCCACTGGCTGATGCTGTAACTGGGATTATACTGCTTGGTTCAAAGCCTGCTAGCACAGTGAGAACCCTTCCAACTGCTCTAAATCCAAATGTAGTACAAGTAATTTTGATTTTTAAATTAACGTATCACATTCTCTAAGAATCTAGATCCTTATATACCTCCTGCATTGACTATTTCCGATCATATTTTAACTGTATCTAAATACATTGTAGGTTTTCCTGAGCTCTTTTATCTTTAGTTGGAACCATTTCTGAAGTCTCTTGTTGGGCAAAACTCCCGCTGAGATCAAAAATAATTCTGCCTGTGCACTAGTGAAGAACTGCTGGATTTGGCCAGTAACATCTGACTCCAGTTGCTGCCAACTACTGGGGTCGAATTTCCAAAATGCTTTCAGATGCTCCCTTTTTTCCTTTTTTCTTTTTTTTTTTTTTAAAAAGAGTAAATGCAAATCCTTGATTTCCTATGGGGTTTTTTCTGCTATTCAATCAATTCCCTTTGCTGCCTGGCAGTATCATCCTCCCTTCTGACCCGTGTGTGTTCTCATCAGTCAGGAATATTTTCTAACATCATTTCACAATGTTTTATACCCTCTGGCAGTTTGTTGATTTACACGATGTGCTACTACCAGTCCCAAACCTACGTGGTTGAACAGGAGGATGCATCGGTGGCTGGCTACCATTGCCAGCAGGAGCAGGCACTATCTGAACTGTCATATACTTGGGCTCACACGCTTTTCAGCTGAGCAACTAGGAAACAAAACACATTTGAGACTTCAGAAGAGAAGCAGGGTACTGTTGAGGCACGTTCTCACTCTATAACAGTACCTTTAACTGCTACTTGTGTTTAGTTTCATTCGCCTGTGTAAGAAAGCCTACACAAAAAAACTGCTAAGCCGACTAAAATGATAATATAAATTACTTCATACCAATCTTCATTAAAGTCAACTTCCACATACCCCTTAGCTCTTTGGAAAACAAATTACTACTTTTGCAGCAATGCCTCCTACACTCAAACCTCCAGGCCGCCCCCTCCCCGCCCCGATACTTGGCAGCAAAAAATCTAGGGGCCCCTCCTGGCTTATCCTGAATGTCGATACTTGAACTTGCTGAAATACTGCATTTCACACTAACTGTTTCAGTGTGTGAGAGAGACAGCATACTTTAGGAATTCCTGCGACTTTGATGCTGGGCTTTCTTGGCTTCCCTAGAAAAAGACCAGCTTTGAAGACTTACCTGTCGATCCTGTTAAACTTCTCACTCCGTTTCTCTTATACATTAAAGCTTGAAGTCACCCTTTTTTCTTCTACCTTCCCTGTCGTGCAGCAAACCACACACTCCTGCTGCAATACCTATTTTCTTAAATTTAGAGGGTCGGTTCTCTCTTGCCTTCATATGGAACATCTGTACTAGTCTTTTCCTAGCTGTGTTCTGTAGCCACCACACTTCTGCTATTTAGGATGAGTAGGGATGTCTGTAATCTATTCTCTTACACGACCTGCCCAAGTCCCAGAGGGGTGGTGTGTGGAGCAGGCAGGGTCACCAGGACACAACTCCAGCACTGTTAAGGTGTGCGGCTTCAGAACACAGCCACCCTCGGGCACCAGGTGAATGACAACTAAACAAATCCTATTAGAGTGCGTTGAGTTGGTGCAAACAGAGCTGCTTCAGAAGCGGCACAAAAATCTCAGTCCAGCAAAAACCCCCAGGAAGACACTTGCCATTAGCTGAACAGAATCCTACTGCAACGTCTGCTCAGACCAGTTATTACAGACAGTTACTGAAGCGGGGAGCTTACCCATATTTTCAGGAGGTGCCACTGAGCAAGCCCCTGTCACTCTCTGGGACTGAGCTCTGCTGCCAGTGAGGTCTATGGGTCTGATCCCTGTGCACAGCACCCTTCCATCACCGTTCTGGCAGGGCAGAGGGCTGCGGAACAGGGCACCGATGGCACATGTGTCTAACAAGAGCTGGGCTCCAGCCCAGGCACTGCATTAGCAGCACGATTCCAGTCCCTGGTGCCACGTACCACCTCCCCGCTGGCGAGCTTCGCGTCCCCCCACCCTTTAGCTGTCTGACAGCCGGTCTGACAGCTATCCCCAGCAGCAGGCTCAGTGAGCACATCAGCTCTGGCGCAGATACAGAGCAGGAGGACAGCCCGCCTCCCTATCACCCTCCCTTCCCACACACAGCTGCAGGGATGAGCCCTGTGAGAGCTTCACAGGAGTTATCATACTCGCTCAGGTCTGGAAGCCACAGAGTGAACTCATACAGATAATTATCTCATCTTCAAAAGGATGAACCTGTCAACATATAAAACCACTTCTTTCCTGAAATTGTCATGTCTGTAGGGTATAAGAAACGCATTTTTTCCATTTCTTTAGCATCCACCTGTTTGATGGGCTATGTGTACTTCTGAGTCAAATAAACTACCTCTTCAAATTCGGAGTTCCAAAAGCTATGTGCCCTATTTCTTCTACTCACTCATTCACAACCAGCCGAGAGAAGGACATATACATAAATACATACAGTGTTTATGTATAACTGTCCACATGTGTGAGACTTTTAGCTCAGCACTCTGCATAAACTGAAAATATTTTGAAAATAAAATGACATTCAGCAGTGATTCTATTTTTTGGGCACCTTCATTTCCCACTGGCAATTGTCAGTATTTTGTGTCAGGTTCCTTCAGTAAAGCTCCAATCAGCTCCTAGCCGAACCAGCCTATGCCACCAGGTAACAACACTTCTAAATTGTTGGGCCTCTGCTGATGCTGATACTTTTTTTCTGTAGACTGGAGGAATACAATTTAAAGGGTTATGAGACTGCAGTGATTTTTCATGACAGGTTTAGCTCACGAGGGCAGAAGCAGCACAGATTTTGGTCAGTCTCCTGGTGGAGGTGATCAGAAATGTCTCCATGGACACCAAGTGCCTGATTTTATAAGTCTGTATGGCCAGATCTCCCAGCAATTATTAGATTTACATGACTATGCTCATAGTATCTTAATTGCTTTTCCAAGACTAAAGAAAATTGCCTCCCCTGCTGCTGCGGCAGGTAGAGCCAGCAAGAGAAGAGAAGAGAAGAGAAGAGAGAAGAGAGGAGAAGAGAAGAGAGGAGAAGAGAAGAGAAGAGAAGAGAAGAGAAGAGAAGAGAAGAGAAGAGAAGAGAAGAGAAGAGAAGAGAAGAGAAGAGAAGAGAAGAGAAGAGAAGAGAAGAGAAGAGAAAAGAGAAAAGGTCTCCGTGTCCCACCCCAGCCCCCAAGAAGGGCCATGCTGGCATGAGGCCCACGTTTGAGCCCTGTCTGCGCTGAGTCTCTGTGAACCTGCTCGCACCCAACCAGCACCACCATGCATGCCAGGGCAGGCTGTCCCTCAGCTCCAACAGACCTTCTGACACAACCCTACTTCTGCAGGGAAAGCTTAGATTAGTACTAGCATTGTACCAGCACAGAACAAAATCAAGTGCTGAGCTCTTGAAAGCTGCTGCGGAATAGAGTCTCCTCAGGTCAACCCCGACGAAAACCCACAAAGAATGAGGAAGTGTCAATGTTGATGTTGCTGTAGCAACCCAGGAAGATGTCCTCCAGCTGAACCCTCCCCTCTGCAGTGGGACACATTCTGCGTGGGTGAAGCTACATCCCTGCAGGGGGAAGGGGAAGAAGACCCTCAGGGCAACAGTCAGAGGTGCCAATAATCAAGGCTCATTCACGTCAGGCACAAATACCTGGCCTTCTTGGCAGCTACACCTAAAACACATGGGGTCCACCAGCTTCTCTATGCCCAGCTGGAGAAACACAGCCATGGGCAGAAGCCTCTAGGGAAAGGCCAGTGCTGCCCTTCATGCTGTCCTGCAACAGCACAGCAGTGCCCAAACCCAGCACCTTTGGACAGCTTTTAGCCAGGATGCTCATTCCCGTCCTCTGATCACTTCTGACACAGCACTGGAGTAAAGCACAGTCAAAGAGCTGGCAAACTTGAGCTATTAACCATGTGTAATTAACATGCCATGCAGCTACTCACACACTCTATGGCTTTTTATGTACCACAGGTCTAATGTGCAATTTTCCAGTTTCTAAAGCTATTTCACTGTAATACGAAAACTGTGGTTTTTATTTACAGGTCATAGCCTTTGCTCAATGTGGAAGGGATTTTCCTGTATTTAGTCTGTGAAGTATGACTTTTTGGATGGGAATCAATCGTGGAAAACCTGGTCTGAAAAGAGCTTTTAGAAAATGCTCTTATTTATGACCAAAGCACAAGACTTCTGCAACTTTAAACTGCATCAGTCATGACCCACTGGCCGGCCTACTAAATAATTTACCAAAAACTTATAACTTGAGAAGCCCCAACAATTGCAGTTCTTTCTTTCCTTTATGTCCACTGCTGTTTTATTGTTACAGAAGAGGAACGTGGCCCACTGCCATATGTCACTACAGCTCTGGTCTAAAGAATTTCACACCCCGTGAAATATAGCTGACATTTCAATCCACAGTAACCTATTTGCAAAGTATTCATTTGCTCCTTACTTTATGAGTACCCAATAAAAGACTGCCATTTTATGACCCATTAAAAAAGATGAAAAAATTAAATAAAATTGTGAAAGACATTTGTTGGAAGTAATAAATAATTTACCTCCAATTTTCACGCACTGAAAATTAAACTGGCAACTGCTCAAAAAGTTATTAAAATTATGGTGACAAAGGTATTTTAGAATCAAGTGCCAGCCTTAAAATAGCAAAAATGCTGTACATAGTAGGAAGGAAAAAAACCACATCTATGTATTTAAAGGGGTGCTTTCCCTTAAAAAAACCTACCTCCATGGTTTAATATATAGCTTTATTACACAATGTATGTATGTGTATATGTGTGCTAAATATATCTACACATACATATGAATCTGTGTGTGTTTGCATACATAAGTATGTGAATACAGAAATCACACCCTGGAAAATCAGCAGCAGTGGTGGGAGAAGGGTTTGGTGGAACTACCGACTGAAGTATAATCTCTTGCGTGCCTGTCACTTTACCCCCATGTAATTTACCATCCCCTACACAGCAGTCTGGCAGCACAAAGGGGTGGCACTGTGACCACACTCTATTTGGATGGTCACCTGAAGGATGGAGAAATTGGAACACACTGTGACTGACAATGCCATGCTCAAGTTTTTAGCACAGAAATATTCTAGCAGCCTTCCAACATCTGAAGGGAGCCTACAGGAGAGCCGGCGAGGGACTCTCTGTCAGGAAATGTAGTGACAGGACAAGGGGTAACGGTTTAAAATTGGAAGAGGGGAGATTCAGACTAGATATTAGGAAGAAATTCTTTGCTGTGAGGGTGGTGAGACCTTGGCCCAGGTTGCCCAGGGAAGCTGTGGATGCCCCATCCCTGGAAGTGTTCAAGGCCAGGCTGGATGGGGCTTGGAGCAACCTGCTCTAGTGGAGGTGTCCCTGCCCAGGGCAGGGGGGTTGGAACTCGATGATCTTTAAGGTCCTTCCAACTCTAACCATTCTATGATTCTATGATTCACCACTGGAGCAAATACGAGGTGTCATTCAGTGCAAGTATTGCGTGGCTTAGAGTTTGCAGGAAAAGCGCCACTGTCAGACAATGCCAACCTCACCTCAGGAGGCAGACTGAGATTTTAAGAGCCAGGCGAGGCAGCCACTGCCATGCCAGCCCTCACTCTCTGCCTGAAGGGTGAGGAGCGGGGCAGTGGTGCACACGGGGAGACACAGCTAACACTCAGCTCTGGGGCAGGGGAGACAGCGTGGGATTCTGAGCAACAGGGGATGGGGTCTCACTGGGGTCAGCTCCAATATTGTATAGACACAGGAGTTTCATTTGAACCAACCTGAGTCTGAAATTGTTGGCTACTATTTGCTGCGGATACACCTAATATTTACCCACACATTCTCACCAACCAGAGCACAAAGTAGCCTTTCCCCTGTTCTCGATTAACAAAGGGTCCAGGACCACAAATCTGACTCTGTGTTCCCGGACACATCCCTGCAGCAGGAGAAGACAACACAAAGCCACAGAGGAAGGTATTTCTGGTTGTGTTGCTCCTCCTAGCTCAATAAGCCCCAGCTGCATAAGGACACAGCAAGTTCCCTTGGAGCAGGGGTACAAACCTCACCTGCCAAATGTTGGAGTTTGGGTAAAGAATTAGTATAAACTCTCCACCCACCCCACCCCCCGGCATAGCTTAGCACTAAGTTAAATACAAATTACAGTTCTCTTAGGATCCCCTCTTGTTACCCTAGAATTACCTAGCTTTCTCAGCAGAGTGTTCAATACACTGTCTGTTTGGGGATGGCTTTCCATGGGCAATGGACAGAAGTGCAGAGATACACAAGTATTTCACTGCTGGGAAATGCTAGTGAATTTGAAAGAACTGGAAGCCAGTGATGAATTAGCTCTGATCTCATGGAATCATGGGAACCTGCAGTAACAGGGTATGAAATGTCATTATTACATTAAATTAGTCTATTAATTCAGCTCAGGATACTATGTCCACTGCATAATATTAAGCACTTAGTTCTGCTCACGCACTCTTTCTTAATGCTCTGGGAACACTGTGTGCCCTATTGAGGAACGTGAAGGACTGCATTAGAAATTACTACTGATCTTAACATCAGATCCATATGTCTTAGGAGCCAGTTAGCCTATACAATTCATTGAGGATGTTTCCATCTGTGAATAGTTCCCATTATAATCTAATTGTGTCAAACTAAATGTATTTCTAAAATATTTTCAGATGTTAATATTTATAACAGACATTAAGCCTAATCCAGCCATATTTCTGGTTTCCCCCTACCTGAGTCTATTTCTCTAGCTATTTTGGAGGAGGCAGATTGTACCATGTGAATAACCAGGGATTGGTAACCATATGCTTTTTATTTTTGTTGGAACAAAATGCCTGCATAGGATAAAAAAATCTTAAGTGCTGGTGCTGAAAATAAATGCTAAATCTCAGGGAAATAAAAGAATTAGTCCGGGTGGCAGAGGATCCGATTCACATCAATTCTCTTTACCCAGTTCTACTGGGGAAAAACAGCTGATTACATTGAAGGATGATGTTAATATCAAATCAATGGGCCTAATTAGCCATGAGAACATCTCTGATGGAGAAGTATTCCAGTCACCTGAGCACAGAGGCTCTGGAATGAGAACAGGTGAAAACAACCCCATGTGGAGATGGAGTCCTACCAATCCGTGAGCACATGGACCTCACGTGGCTGAGAAGGGCTGCAGGAAGTTAAAAGGGGGCAAGCAGTCCTTGCTTCTGCTTTTCTGGGTGTGGGTTCTCCTTATTCTCCTGTGTTAGAGAACTCTTGGTGGCTGCTCTGCCCAGGGAAGGTGGAAACGCTGTGGGAAGGCTGATGAGCCCCAGGAAGGCCAGTGTCTGTTCTGATGGCTGGTACCTCCTTCTGCAGCAGCGACTGCCTGTTCTCCTTCATCCAGAGCTTCCTAAGGTATAGCTGAATAACTGATTACCAACAGGTAAAGAATCATAGGGGTTTATTGTGCTTTTGCCTTTTTATAGTAATGACTGGTAGTACCTAGAATGTGAAATATCTTAGTCAACAAGCTGTCTCTTAACTGAGAAATCCTATCGAATCCTAATTTTAATTGCCCCTCCTTTCTCTGGACAAGATAATTCTTCAAGCAACACATAGTTGCAATGTAGTTTATAGCCTGGGGAAGAGATTTTGAAAAGGGGTCCTTAAACCCACACTTGAATGCTGAAACCAGTTCCCTAAGCTTCAGGTGGCTAAGTACTCATCACATGCATTGCCCCTTACATTAACAAGTAATTTAGTTCTGGAGCCAAATTAATTTTTTGCTTTAATTGTCACAAAGGTTGTGCTAAGTCTATGTAGTTAACAGTACCACAAAAGGAAGGTAAATGTAACTTGTTAGAAAGGGAACAGAAAATGTTCAATACACCACATGAAATACTAATCCTTTCTCTGGAGCGGGCCCAGAGAAGGGCAACGGAGCTGGTGAGGGGTCTGGAGAATAAGTCTTATGAGGAGAGGCTGAGGGAGCTGGGGGTGTTCAGCCTGGAGAAAAGGAGGCTGAGGGGAGACCTCCTCACTCTCTCCAACTCCCTGAAAGGAGGGTGTAGCTGGGGGGGGGCGGCCTCTTCTCCCAAGGAACAGGCGATGGGACAAGAGGAAACGGCCTCAAGTTGCGCCAGGGGAGGTTCAGATTGGATATTAGCAAAAATGTTTACACTGCAAGGGTTATTAAGTCTTGGAATGGGCTGCCCAGGGAAGTGGTTGAGGCACCATCCCTGGAGGGATTTAAAAGATGGGTTGACATGGAGGTTAGAGACATGGTTTAGTGATGTGGGTTTTTTGTTTTTGTCAGAGTTAGGCTGAAGATCTTAAAGGGCCCTTCCAACCTAGACAATTCTATGATTCTAAATCAAATCTGCAGCTTGCATACAACTTTCTTTCTTTGGCACTTCTCCGTGCTTCCAATGTTTCCCAAAATTTTATCTTTCTCACCAAGGAGGAAAAAATGGCAAAATAAAAATAGTTACAGTGATTCCAGCCATAGCCATAGAAAACAACGGCAATTATCTCCTTCATCTGCTTTTCAGCTACTCACTTCCATGTCACAAGAAAACTTAATTAAGTTACACACAACTTTTCTCAATACTCCTTAAGGCAGACAAACAAAGATTCTACTCAAATTAATGAACTTGATAAAGTTATGGGCTTGTCTGAATAAACAGGTTGTCTTGTATATTTATCTACACGCTCTGGAAATCATGTGATTTTGTATATTTGAGCATTTGCACACAGGTTATGTGGGAGATATACCTGATATTACTTATGAAGAGCATCATATACATATATGTTTAGACTTACTTTGTAATAACACATTCAGAGTTTCTTAGCTTATCTACTTTGTATTTTCTTTCCATCTGGTAAAATGAATGCAGAAAGACAAAGGCTAATTTTAATGTACCATTGTTACTGAGTTACTAGATAAGACAGCACTGAGAGGTCGCGATGTAGGATGAGCACAGCAGTGATTTCCAGTTCTGGAAAACACGCATTGTAGGCAGTGTGACTGTTGGATGGGAACTGTGTGTGAGGTACTACAGTGGCCGTGGTGGGCTGTTATGCCAACACTGAACTAATAAGATGTGAAAACTGGTGCTGGGTTAGGTCTAAACATTAGCTTATTGCCTGCTTTTTTTTTAATGCTTGCAGTGTTAGAAGGAAGTACAACTGTGTAATCTTAACAATAAGTTAATGACACTTTGTGTGTGGGAATGTAAATCTGCTTATCATTCACGCCCAGCCCCCACTCGCACACATTTCCAAAGGCATTCATATGCCTCCTTCGAGAGAACTAATGATACTCTATCAGCTCTCTATTTAGATATTTATTTCATATTTGCTTGAAGAATCGGGCCAATGTTTTTGAAAGCACATTTAACTATACCATATGCCTACTTAAATCATCCCTATCAAACAAGTTGTAGGATGATGCTCTGGTTCATTCTGTTCTGTTTTCCCTTCCTTCACAATGTGTTTATATATATTTATCCAATTTGTTCTGTTCCTCTTGCCAAATTGCAGGTTTGAGATCTCAACTATGCAGGGGCAGCTGTGCTATTGTTGATGCCTTACAAAACAAAGGTCACAGACTGAGCCCATATCACTAGAACTAATGACAGCTGCATGTTAACCATTATGGTATGGGCACAGAATGATCAGGGTTCACAGACCCTCAGAAGTAGGAATAAATCTTACCTTGCCCTTTGGTAAACAAGAACTCACATCTCACTTTTAAGAAGTAATTTTTGTGCAAATTAGCCTTTTGCAAAATATCCTGCTGTTTACTTAATTTATTGACATAATTCCTTCCTCCATCTGGAGGAAAACAAAAATAACTTTAAACAGCCCCACCACAAAAAGCCAAAATCTGCAAAACAAAATGACAGCTGAGTTGGAAGGAATGATCTCTTCCGCATGTAACTAACCTTAGCTTTTCTCACTTCTGCGATGGATAAGAATTACCAGCTGTTCCAGCCTAAGAAGCTATTGACCACATAAAAAAAGTAGGCTACCACAAGATGACGTTTCCTTCAAAAGAAGGTTGTTTCCAAACCTAGCCCAGCAACACCAAGTAATGAAACAGCAGGGCAGGACTGTTTCCAACGCCCTTTGTTTGGGAAGAGAGATCAATCTGTAAGGCTTGTGAATTCAAAACTATTTGCCCCTTGGGTGGCCTGACATATTATTACTACTTCTCCTGCTGCCTTTCAGACCAGAAGCCAAGAGTCCGAAGTTATTTAAAAGTGTTTCCTAGAGCTACACGTAGCTTCTGAAAATACTAGAGAAGAGGGAGTGTAATAGCTGGAGCAGACTAACGAGATGAGGCACATGTCCGCAGACACAGCTCTGAGACCATGCAGCTGGCTTTGAGGCTGGCTGTCTATGGCTGCTTCACCAGTGTGCTGTTAATTATTTAAAAGAGAGCACTGGGGAAACTACCGTCACATCTGTCACCCACATGCAGGCAGAACCTTCATTCATTGTGGGGACCAGATGTGTTTATTCGAAATATGTACTAACTAGCTACTTAATGGGTTAGAATTATTAGCCAGAAGTTAATTAGGCAAACATATTAAACATCAGTCACCTTACAAAGCATTACTTCTTTAACACTGCTTTTACCTCTTTAAAGCCACTATCGAGCACAGGAAAAGGAGGGAGAAAGTAAAGATCCTATAAAGGAGATGCAGTAAAAAATAGATGTATGATATCTGATCAGTGTGTACGAATGATAACTGCAGTGCTCCAGGTAATTGTCTTAACTATGTGCCTCTTAATACTGCAGGCACATGGGAGGGAGCAGGAAGGCTTGTTTAAGGACCTACAGGTGTTGGGGAAGAAAAGGGAATTAACAGTGGAAAAAGTTTTTTCTTGGTATAGTCGAGTGAAACTTGAAAAAGGATTGCTTCACTGCTTCTGCATGTATTGTACATCTCCCCGAAGATGCAAGCACTTGCATGGCATTCTGGCTGCATAATGAACTCAGAAATATTGCTGGCTGGTCTTGTTCCCCAGGAGATGCAATTCTATAGTGATTTTTAAGTTCCTGGCTCCCAGGTTCATGCCACAAGAAGCAGTTGATGGAGTAAAGGCATAATATGGTCTGGCTTTAGCCTAGTATGGGCAGGAGGGGGAAGAGTTAGGATCCTTTGTTAGAAGCCTGCTGTGACAACTATTTTGTAGCACACCTTTCAGCTGCTCTGGAATGAGAGCAGCTGTCCACAAAGCAAACAAGGTAATTTGCAGGATGGAGCCAGAAATTCATTCATTTTCACTGTGTTTGATTTCATGTGTCCATGCTCTTCCTCTTAAATCTGGTGCTGGTATTAATAAAAACGACACTTCAAAACCAGAAAGCAAGACCCAAAGTACCACTGTTCTACTGTCAAGGAAACATCTTTCACTCAAAGCACCTAGAATTAAATAGGAAGCATGTCCTTCCTTTTTATATTGAGAGATTGTTTCCTAGGGAGGCAGAAACCGAAGGCAAGAGTGCCAGTGACAGCTTGGGCATGAATTCCCAGGCTTTTAGCTAGTTTTAGTTTTAGTCTGCATAGCTGCTGTAAAGAATGTTCAGGGCCCCTAAAGTAGTGAGCAGGAACTTCTTGGTGCATCCTGTAAACCACAATGAATATGTTTCAAATAGACTCCCACAGTACTGTTTTACTTTAAACTGTTTTTACATTAAGTTGTCAGAAACCCAGAGGAAGAAATGCACTGGATTCACAAGTCTGCTTCTGCAATTGCACAGAGCTACAAGCTCCTCCAGAAGACAGAATCTTGGCTCCCCTTAAGCCCCAATCGAAAGATGCTCTTAAAGCCATGTTTCATTTGAAGCTGGTGGTTAATTCCCATTGTTCTCAGCCCTGCACGTGATCCACAGCAAAAAGCAGAGCTGCTAATTCTGCCCTAAGTTTGTACTTCAGAGATTAAAATCATATTACTGAAACTTTGGCTAGGGAGAGAGAAAATTCTTGCCTGCATTCAGGCTATCACAGGATATGAAAAACGGTGTAAAAATAAGAAAAGAAATTGAGCTTGTTTTAGCACTAGCTCAAACAAAAATAGACAGAGGGCAGGTAATGTAAACTCTCAAACATGAACAGCCAGACAGTGTTACTAAACGTTACAGGACTGACTTCCTGCTGCGGAAAAAACAATTGATTTTCCAAAAGTGAGACAGAACACACACACACACAAAAAAAAAGGCTTTTGTGCATGAACACATGGATGCAATAGGTGGTTAAGCTAGCTCCTGAAACAGGTTACTTAAAGGCTGAAGGTGTGACATAAACTAAGGAGATGGTTACTTCTTTCTTCCCTCACCTTTTCATTCCAAAGGGCTAAGGGACAATATCAGAATTGTAAGACAGAACCAAAAGGAAATCAGCAATAAACCAGAAACAGAAAAATATTAAAGTGTTAAGGCCCAAGCAGTGACAGTGCAGAAACAACACAATGCTGTTGGTGTTTCTGAATTCCCTGGGAGCTGCCATCCCATTCACAACTGAGTGCAAAACAAGCAAAGCAGCTGTTGTCAACAGGAAGAACAAAGACTTGAGTGACACAGGCTCCTCCTGTGAGAAATCTGGTTAATAGCCAAATAAAAGCATGTCTCAAGGTAGCATTTGCAGCTGTAAAGCATAAAGCAATGTGCCTACTCCTAAAGACCATCTCCCACTGTATTTTCTTTCTAGGACAAAAGTTCTTACTTTTTTTTTTTACAGTTGTAAGAGTGTGAGCTATTTAGTCTCCAATTACATTCACACTCTTATAAGACTTACTCAATAAGGTTAGTTTTTCACTTGGTAACTCCTCGTTGGAATGTCTGGATAGGAAATACATTTAAAGTTACCACTAAATTTGAGAACTTGTGGTGTTGCCAAGACCTCTTACCACTAGCAATCCATAAAAAAGCTCTGATGTCTACCAGACTAGCTTGTGCATTGTGTGCTTTGTTTTAAGTGAGCTGCATGCTGGAGACTAAACTTAAGTCAGCTACTTTTAAACTGGAGGCAACTAAGAATTTGGGAATACAAGTGTAGTAATTTTCCTTCCTACCACACAAAAAATAATTCCTATTTAATCCTTGCTTTTTAAGTGCCACCAGCTGCTCATGTTGGACAGGATGTAGGAAGGGATATATGTGAGCTGAAGCCAACATGATTTGAATAGAGGGCAAGTAAGGTTATTAAAAAACAGTAGTGCAGACTGCACCACCTCTGCATCCCACCTGATCACAAATTCAAGGTAACTGCAAGCAAGGTTTCACTTGCACTCAGGTTTATGTTTGGATTTGTCCTTTTTGCCTTAATTATTGCTTAAGCTTACAAGCCAAAGGAGAAAGATACTGCCCACTTCTGTCCCAGGGAACCTCCCAGATAGGTAGAGTCAAGTGCCATTCACCACAAGGGTGCCAAAGCCTCTCAACTGAGAGATGGAAACCATGGGATCCTTCAAGCAGTGATCCCACTTAACCTGTTTGTCCCTTTTTTGGTGTTTTGAACCACATAACCAACTTTTTTGTATATGTGCTCAGATACGCTTAGTCAATGTATTTAAAGTTGTGAGATTATCTGTCTTGTTGGACCAAGGGGTAAATGCTCATCTCATTTTATGAGCTAATCTTAGAGCAAGCACTGTATGAATTCAAGCGCAGGATGTATAGAGGTGGAAGCTGGCCAGAAATGCTGCAGCTGCATTAAAAAATAAACTTTTGTAGCTCTCTGAACTATTTTAAGAACAATGACTTTTTTTCTCAGCCTGTTGGTTCACTTTGAATAATTCACTGCCTCGCCTAGGTATAACCTTTCTTGCTTTGCTTAGATAAGTATCTTCACAAGATCAAATTGGATGTTTTCAGTAGGCACTAGCAAATCCAGAATCTCTTACTGTAATAATCCAATGAGAAACTAGAGTTCAAACAAACTGAGGTAGTTCAGTAGTAGACAAGTAAATATTAATTACAAATATTTCAGTAAAATATTGTGGTGTTGTGCTAGTTTAAACTTTAGTTGAGAGCTTGTAAATGTTTGGGATGTAAGAGAAATGTATATTATTCTGATAGTCTTTCCGTTGAAGGCAGAGGGAGGAGATTTTACCACTGGCTTAGAAGAACAGAAACCAACTGTTTGTGGAGTCAAACCTACAGTTGTATTTTCTGAATGTGTACTCGAACTTGCAGCAAAATGAAAAGAACAAAAGTGAAGGTAGCACAAGAATGTAGACTTATAGAAATATACCGCTTTTTCCTGTACTGGTCTTGCAGAGACAAGGGCTCTGTTTTCTTTCCGAAGTACAATGACTACAGAAACATCTAAAGTAATGGAGAGGTCAAAGAAATCTCTGAATCAGTTTGATTCCATGGAGCTGTGGCAGGGCAGCGAATTCAAGCCTGAGCTAAAAAGGGGAACTAATTTTCTCAAATATTCTCAAGACCCTAAAAATCTATGGCTTTTAAATGGTCCGCATAGTAGAATCTGAGTCCTGTTTACTAAACCAGCGTAGGTGTAATGTCACACTTGCCCTTACACTATATACTTGGTATCTCAAGCAAAGCAATTCAACTTGGGTTTGTCTCCCGATCTTCTTCCTGCAGAGTGTACACAGTACTCTTCCTTTCTGGATTATTTCAGTATTCTTATTATTTTTTACAATGCATAAGTTGCTCATGTAGAAATCCCAAGTAATTCTCATTTGTTAGCTAATCAGGGCTTTTATAAAATGAGCTGGTTTTGTAAGCAGACTATGTAATTTTGCACTCCAGAAGTGGCACGACAAGAAGGTATTTTAAATGGCACAAGCAGCCCAGTCATGTTGCCACATAACCTAAGGATACTGCATCCATCTGCTACATGGTACTGTGAAAAAATAGGCTTTGAAAAGAATGCTTGGTTAAAACTACAGCTGGCATTTTGGAGGCTCCTAGCTAAATGCAGCCAGCAGTTGGAAAGAAAGTAGAAATACACAATGGCATAAGTCCAGGAGACCAGGGGTTTACCAACCCAACATCTCGGGTACTTTGGCATTTTATCTATTCCACATGGGTTTCTATTGTTCTGCATGTGAAAACTGCAAATTCATCAGTCAACAAAAAGTGTCTCCAATTAGAAAAATACAGTGAAACCTGGTAAGTGAGTCTTTACCATTTACCCAGAAACTAAGCTGCAGGTTTCAGAGTCACAAAGCTAACTTTGCTTCTGTTGCTCTTAATTCCACTACAGTGAACTAGAAAAAGAGCAGACTGGTTGTTGCTACACTAGCAACTAATATTAGCTCCACTACATGAGGAATTACTGGGAGTTATCCAGCAATAGTCTGAGCTGTGCCAATGGAAAGTCAAGAGTTCAAGTATGTAAATATCTCTCATAGCTGTCAGTCTTCTGCACAGCAAACTGTTTATCTCTGGGCCAAGGCTGTAACTACTTCAAATAGCAGGTTATGGAAGTATATTTCACACAGTAACCTTTGAAAAATTTTTTTCCTGTGAATCTGTACAACTTCATACATATTGTTCATGCATTCTTTCTTAAAAACACTGCTGAGAAGAAATGTGCTCTAATTAGGTGCTTGATCTATACTGCCATTACTATGTGGCGAGTTGCCTGTTTCAATAATGCTTCACAGGCAAAATGAGAGTAAGAAAAAAATGCAGCATGTTCAAATAACTTCCATCATGCTTTAATCTATATAAATATTCCCTGTGTTTCATATTTATTTGGCAGGATAGGCTGTTTACATACTCTTAGACTACCAGTGTGTGGCAAAGCATTTACAGTTTCAGGTCTTGGGGTGCTTAATACTGGGGGCCTAATTTGCTGCCATTTTTCTGTTCTAAGGTATCTTCACTGAAATAGTTGGCATGGAGAGGAGGGGTTCTTAACCTGACTAATTTACATGGTTCTGATGGCAAAGTTAGTTCTCTTACAGCTGCGCATGGTACTGACCTGTTTTAGCTGAGCACAGTCTGGTCCAGTGGTGTTGATGTATAATCGGTACATCACCACGTACAGCCTAGCTCAACCTGAATGTAAAGGCACATGGGTCTAACAAACTCCAGCTGCACATAGGACAAGATCAGTGTTTCACATAGCTATGTAAAAGGCAACTGGAGTGTCAGGGAAATGTAACAGCATGAAAAGCTCAGCCCCTTGCTCTGCTCCCTGCTTGTTTTCCCTGTGTTGCCGCTCCCCAGAGGGGAGCTCTGGCTGCTGCGCGGAGGCTGCGATGCAGCTCCTCCGCAGTGATTCACCCTGCTCTTCCACTGGGGTTAATCACTGAAGTTTTTTTTTTTTCCTTCTATTGCTTTCCAACTGTTCTCCTCCCAGTTGCTATTTAATACACAAAACAGATGTGTGTTTGGGGTTTTGCTATCGGTCTTACAGCACAACTGAGGCAGCTGATTGTTGCTTAACTCGGAGAAGTAACTACTGAAAATCATATATGCAATATGCTCGATTCTTAAACTGTGAAGAATTGCCACAGAAAAATGACAATGCAGAGCTGTAAGGAACTGCTGTGCTTCCCACTGGATTAATATTAGCCTCATCCCAAATAACTCTGAGAAGGAGTACTTGCAAAACAGGGAGAAAGCCAATGGCCTGAAAGCCTTTGCCCTCCTCAGGGCTGAGATCTGACATACAGTTTTCTGACTTCTGATTATCTTAGTTTCACAAATCTGAACAATGAAGTTGAAGTGATCTCAAAAGCCTAGGGCATGTCTGAATTTGAGAGAAGGAGGGAAGGATTAGTTCTCAAAGGGCCAGAAGTAATGTGCAGCCATGGCCAGTGACGCTTAGAATAAGGCTAGAACTGCAGTTTAGCCACAGTGCTGTTACGAGATTGCTGCTGTTGTTAAATTACTGCCTCGTTTTATCATTACATGTTGAGCAGTGGTACGCATCTTGACACATAATTTTAATAATAGCTTGTAAGTGTCAGTGATAATGTAATCTATTTAACAATGAGCCTAAAGATTATCCAGAAGAGAGCATATTATGCCCTGTTAAAACAGCTAATCTGCATAAAACTTATGACAAGCCAGACCTTTTCAGTGTTTAATAAACTGGCTGAATATTCATTTTTAAGGCAGTGTCCAAATTGGTTTGGTCACAGATGACTATTTAAAGCCCATTCCAAAGCTGGCAAACACACCAGGGACATAACACAAGAATGGGGGGGGGGAGAATGCAACAACAAACCACCTCCCGTAAAACCAACAAAAGACTGCCTCTAGCCAAAACCCCTCATGATGCACATCAGCACTAATGGGTCCAATTCCAGCAAAACATAGGATGACATTGGTTTCAAGTACTTACTGGCCGCTTCTGTATAGGATTGGTGCAGGGCAGAGCAAAAAATCAGATTCCACTGTTTTTGGTTTTTCATCTGCAAAAAACAAATCACATGAGCTTAATATACCGTGCTGCTTAAATGAGAAGCTGATGTGTGAACACGCTCTACAGTCCCTTCCCTCTCACGGTGTGCTGGCTACTATTTGGTTGTGTCTGGAACTTGCAAGCAAAGCAGGCCCAAGGTAGGGAATAAAGCTGCTGCTTTTCTAAAGCCTCACCTTGAACACAGAAATCAAGAGTTGGCTTTAAATGTGAGCGTGAGCCCGCATTATGTTGCTTACTTTTACTCAAGTCAGCTCATGTTCTTCCAGAGAAATAACTTGCTAGAATTGAGACTATTTTTGCAAGAAGTGAAAACATTATTAGGGATTTCCTAATTTTTGGAAGATGGTTTGTTTCTAATTAGCTCCAACCCTGTGCATTGCATTCAAGACTTATCTATCAGTTGTGATTGGAGTGTCTATTGCTCCAGTGTTTCTCATGCTTTTGAATCTCTTCACAAATCTCTCAAACATAAAGCATCTATTTGCAGAGCATATCTCCAGCACAGCATTCCTTTTCTGGAGTTATGAAAAGGAGAGGAGGGAGCTCTTTTCCCTGATGCCTTTGGTGAGCTGGGAGAAATTCTGCTCCTGTGTGCAGAACCATCCTCCCAGACTTCCCTGTGGTAGGACTTAATTTCTGTACTGGAACTGCTCCTGCAAGCATGGGCTATTTCCTAATTAGGGGTGAGAGCAGATAAACAATCTGCCAGATAAACTTGGAGATGACTCTGTCCTGCATTTCGGGAACAGGCAGGCATAGAAGTAGTTCAGGGGCAGCTGAAGGAGGAGCTGTTAGCATAAATGAGCTTTTCTTATTTGCTATAATCTGCACTGACTGCTTGGCCTAGATTCGGGGCTAGTTGTGAGGTGGGGAAGAGGGATTAGCACATTGCCATATGTTTTTGTCTTAATGGTATGTTTCATAGATTATTTTTCTATCCCACAGCTACATTTGGCAGGTTTCCGTTCTACCATTTGGTAATGGTTCTTTATAAATGCAAAAGGAGAAACTTGCCAAATGCATCTTTTAAAACCAAAGGAACTGACAAAATAAGGGTTTGCTCTGAGGCTGGTCCCAAAGCAGAGCCCAGGCTATCAGTAAGGGGAACTAACATTAAAGTACATTCTCACACAGGTACCCTCTGTTATACCCTCAAATGGTGAGGGTTCCGCTGAGAGACGGCCAGTTTTTCGTGGAGGAGAATGCAATGAGCCAGGAACAATTTTACTTTTCTTGGGACCATCTACTTCCTCCTGCTACTGCTCAAAGTGCCCTTCCTACCTTTTGCCCATCCTAGCTCCACTGTTCTTGTTTGTTTCCTCTGAGACAAAGCTCTTGGAGCCCAGCACTGAGCTGCAGAGAATGAGCTTGAGTATCAGGGGAAGGATCACATTAAATTTCCCAGTTTCCTTCCTATACTATTCCCTAAACATTTGCTGTTGTCCATTGCTGAAGACAAGACCCTGGGTGGGTTGTAGCAGGCCTCTGGCAAGATCCCATGCAGCAGATTGTGTTTTTATGCTGCAACGTATAATAAATACATCACTATGCCATTCCCCTCCCTTTGTGGGCTTTAGCACACCCTTTCCTGAAGCCAAGAAAAAAAAAAGGCAGCCCAGAGATCTAGTTGGAAATTCTCACATCAGATGCTAGCAAGTATTTGGGGGCTTCATCCTGTCCAAGTATAGTTATTTCACCATGGCAAAGCGGACATACACATGCCATACTGCTATAAAAGACTGCACAATCAAAGACACAGAAACCAGAGTCACAAAACATTTCAAAACGTTATTGAAAGGCAATGTTCTTCAGACATTCTTCAATGACACTCATCTAAGCTGTTAAAAGGCTTTCTAGGTAAGCTATTCCAGGCCTGAAAAATGTTTACAATGAGAACCATTCTCCTAATACCTAGATCTAGATCTGCTGCAGAATTTGAAGGCTGTTGCTTCTTGTTCTCTTCTCAGTGGATTTGGAGCACCCAGCTTATTCTTTTCAGCCCTGCAGCAGCCCATATTTAACAATTACTTTGGCCATTCTTCCTTTCCTGTAGATGTACCAAACTGACCTTTTCTGTCCCTCCTTACAGCTTGTGTTCTGGACTCCTGCCCATCCTTTCCAGCAGTGGACACTCTCCACAGTGGGTTCATCCCACACTTGCAGCACAGAGCACATAAAAATCCAGTTTCCTAGGGGCTATCGTTGGCAGCGCAGCACCGCAACCTACCAGCCACCAAGTACCATAAGCCTATTTGGCGTATGCTGCCAGCGTTGCTACTAAATCATGCTAAAACTTTTACTATGATGGTAGCGCCCACCAGCAGGACAGAGGAGGCTTATGGATGCTTATGGAAAATGGTTACATCCTTCTTTATCTCGTATTCTGTAGGCCCTTAATGCTACCAGTACCTTAATGCGCTCCATCAGAAGATCCCGAATGGTATGAATGTCACCATGAACATAACCATACTGATGCAAGTCTGAAAACACTCCTGTGAAGAAGGTATGTGCTATTGTTTTAATTGCTCAAATGGGCAGACTGGAGTGTAGAGAAGTGACTGCTCGTGGTAAACAAGTCAGAAGCAAAGCAGGAACAGAATTCAGGTCCTGTAACTGATGTCTCAACTGTTTCCCCTAGATAGTGTTAAATTAATTTTATTCACCTGGAACTAAACTAGTCTGTTTCCCACTTCTCCAAATAAGAAAGATATACCATGTTAGTAAATAGACAACTGCAGAAATAATTTTGTCGCATTCCAAATTCTAGCTCTGTGACACTAATTTATGCAACAAGTGTAAATAAGCAAGCTACAGTTCAATGAAAGAAACAAAGGTGACGATTTTAATTGAAACTGAAAGGAAATTTATACAAGCAGAATTTATTTACACAGGTTGCCTTTATCCAGAACTACTGTGCTCTTCTCTTATTCTTCCAATTTTTTGCAGATATGTAACAGGCAGGAGAGACTGGCAAGCCCATTCAAGTATATATGATATCCAGAGTAAGAAAGAAAATGTACTGGAAACACATGTTCAATTGGGTAAGAATTTAAGACAGGCTAATATAAAAATCAGACAGTAGGTAGGGAAAAAATTAGTTGTTTTTTTTCTACAGGTCCATTTTGGTCATTTTCCAGCCTGGCTTGCTTCTAAGGAATACTGTTTAGAGCAAGAAGTTGGATGTAGTTATACTAGCCCTCCTCTTCAGTTTCTGGATATAAAAAAAAAAAAATGGCAGAGGTTTCCATTAATGGCATTCTTTCCACCATCATGTACCTTGTGCCAGTTCAGGGAACAGAGCAGCACATGGAGACTAATCCAGATTCTGGCATGACTTTTCATCTGCCCTGCTGCAAGTTAATGCACTGAGCAAGAGAAGACCAAGTCCTGAATATTTTGCTGAAAATTCAATTCTCCATGAGCATACTTATCAGATAGCAAGACAATAATAGTCTGCACTACCTCTCAATTACTTTTAGAGCTTTAACTTATGCAGCATTCCACTCAGATTTCCCCTGTGTACCTCTAGTTTGACAAAGGAATAACTAAGGATTGTAACATCTGGCCAATGGTGAGTACTAATAAAAAAAAATGAAAACCAACACCCATCTGTACTCCCCTTGCCCCCCTCAAAAACCCAGGTAACACTACAGGGAAAATGACTATAAAAGATGCCACTGTCACTCTGTCTGAAGCAGAATTCCTTCCCACAGGTCAGGAAACTACAGTCCTGCTTGGGATCTGGTTGCAGCAAGATGTGCGACCAGAAGGAGTGTGCTGCTTGGGACACTAAGCTGATGAACCATGTCAAAATACAGGGATAAAATAGTACCAACTGTTCTGACCTGGCCTTATTCTATGCTGTTGTACAAGCTCCAGGAAGAGGACTCATTCCATGTCATGGACAGGCATCCAGGCCCTGCCAAGCCCCTGAAACTAACAGCATGATGGCTCCACATCTAGTACCCCAGACAGAATGGCAGAGATGACGCTTCCAGACAAGGTAAGTGCACCTTGGAAAATCATGATGAGAGCCTGTGTCTTGGCCCGGGCCTTCTTGCACTAAGGGGCACTTGGTCACTCTGTTCACTTTTTTTTTTTATTGGGTAACATCTGCTCAGGTGAACATCAGGAGCCAGATGTTCATTCACCATGTTCATTCACACAGCCAGCCAGGCTGCCAAACAGCAGTCACCGTTTACAGCTAGTGGCAATTGTTAGCAAATCCAAACCACTGAGCAAGATGTGAAATAACTTGCATTCTCTTACTAATCCTCCGTATTTTCCTGTTTTCCTCCTCTTTGATATTTTTCTCTTTTGATTTTAATTAAATGAGGTAACAAGAAGCAAAATAAATAATTTATTAGGAAATACAAAGGCAGATCATCTCAAACTTCAATACTTACGAAGTGTAGTTCCGTTCACTTGATAGGTACAAGTAACGCTGTCGGTTTTCCCACCAAGGGTTAAGCCGCTTCCTCGAAGAACAACTTGAAATTCCTCTGGAGAGGAAAGCAAAAACCCAAAATCACCAATCTTTAGTGCACTGCACTAAGTTAGGCAAGCAGAATTTCAATAGAGACCACAATAAATGAAGTGCAACACAGTAATGCTTCTAACTTACTCCGGTCTCCTTTTTCATTGACACATGTTACTGCATTCTTCAGCTAGGTCACTACAGGAAAGATAAAGATTTCTTCCCAAATCTCTATCACTGTGGCAGCTCTATTAAAATGGAAGTTGATTCTGACTATCAACAGGATCTGGGGCTCAGCTGCACAGTAAGAAGGAGTTTCTCAGTGCATACTCTGATAAATGGGAAATCTGGGTCTCATAAGAAGACTCCCAAACCTTGATCGGGCCCACTTAAAGTGCCAGATGAAGAAAACATTTCTCCTTAGTACTGTTTCCTCTGGAAGTTGCGTAAGGGCCACACTACTTGTGAATTTCGCAGAGGAGGAGTGAAAATGGCTTATTTACCGAGGCCACTACTTCATTGAGACAATCCATGTTTTTACAAAAATATCAAAAGAAGGTTTTGCAACTACCTTATTTTGATAGGTCTCAAACTGTGGATTGCAAAACCCAGAAAGAAGACAAGCCCTTTAGATTTTGTGCAACTCTTCTAATTAATAAACATCACAAAAATGCAGTCAAATGCTTTACTGCTTACACTTCACAGATTTGGGGCAGGGCACTAGAAATATTGTCATGAATTTATATGAACATTCATTATCATGATTCCCAGAACTTTGCTCCGTGTCCATAGGTAAAACAGTATGTGGGTGTCACAGAATAAGTAACACCGCTTTGAATACGGGGGGAAGTGCAGAGCATGACTGATGGGAGAGGGGCAGATAAATGCATCTCAAACTTTCATACGCACTACCTAAGTTATGAAGTAGGCCCTGGAAGACAGCTCCTCTGAAGAGAAAAATGAGTCAACAGAGAAGGATCTGATCTTTCTTAAACTCCTTAAGGACTTGACATGTTTTATTCTAGACATGTTTCTAGACATGTTCTAGACATAAGACATGTTTTATTCTAGAGACCTGTGTGGTTTTCCTTTGGGTCAAACAGGGAAATCAGAGTCCTATAACAACTGAATATTATTTTAGAATTTTATATAAAAACTTACCTCCCACACAGACACTGGATGGCTCCAAATATAAAATCTCAGTGCAGGATTGCTTCAAAACCTATTGCAAAGGAGGAAACTAGTTATAAATAGGTTTCAGTGCACTATTTCAGTGAGAAATATTATTTTAAAACAAACGCTTGTCCCTAGTAGATACACATGCACAGCTACAGGTTTGATTTGCACAAGCCTGGCTTTGTAGGACATTGCCTCAACCATGTAAAACTTCTGCATGCCTGTGCAGTCAAGTCTACTAGAAGTTCATAAGACTTGGATTAGTTTGTTAAATCCGGGTCAGTCTTTAAAACATAATGATGTTTGATTTTGGTCTAGAAATTTCTGTCCAGATCCCTAACCTAATTTTCCATGAACTCCAATCCTAACGTTTAAGCCAAAAATTAGTCACAAGGAGCCTGATCCAAAATCTAATCCAGTCGAAAGCAGTCTTCCAACAATCTGTGGGTCAAGCCAAGCACATTATTCCAAGTGCTGGCACCCTGCCCTATGTAAAGCAGAGCAAGAACGCACGGTGCTCTTGACTACACTGCCTTCTGTCCCATCAGGTTTTTTGACTGCTGTACCAGTCAGCCTTTCCAACCAGGCAGAGAATATTCTTCCAAGAGGCTGGGACAAAACAATACTCCTACAGGTGACTTTAGAAATACAAGGGATGGAACGTAAGGAGGAACTGGACACCTTTGACCAATTTGTACTTAGGTCTCAGACACTCCCCTTTGTTTCAGCCAAGACACATTTTACCATTTACAAATACATGAAGTGATCAAGTTATCCACAGTCACTTAAGCAGAGGCGTAAACAGTACCCAAGTGTTGATTACTGCAGACCACTTCATTTTCCATTCACAACCAGCGTATTCCAGAAGGAATGGGTCAAGCTTGTCTGACTACAACTGCTGCTAATCCAAGCATGAGACCATACTTTCCTCCCACTGCTAGGGTCTCAGTCCTGCAGCAGGGCCCCAGCTCTACTTGTTATTGTTGTCCAGGAAAGAGATGTGAATACCTATTACTGAAATGCCATTCTCTAAACAGGTAATGGCATTTCTGCTAACTCAGTGGAAATGAGTCTCTTGAAGCTTAGAGGGTTAAACACACAAAACAATCCACAATTTAAATTCCTTCTATCTTTGCATGATAATGTGAATAATAATGTGTAATTGTTCATGGTTTTTTGTTTTTTGAGGTTTTTTTTGTAGTTGGACTCAATCTCAAAGATCCCTTCCAACCATGAAGATTCTGTGATTATTTTTTTCCCCAATGTTTTTCAATTTTCCTCTCTGAAAACTTTTACTATATTTTTATATAGCTACCCCTGTAATAAGTGGTGTATTTTTAGCAGGCATTCCTATATAATACTACATGGAATCAGTTCAGGTCCTTGTAATCACATGCCTAGTAGAAAGTCCTGTTATTGTCCCATCTCTGCCTCCATGTGCCAAATCTGTGCCTGCTCCTGAGCTGGCCTAACTGTCAGTAAATGCTAACTCTGTCTTAATCTTAGCTCCTTTTTCCTTTCTTTAAGTCCTTTTTTTTTTTTTAACTGTCTACTTGCTAGTGATTTCTGTTGCTATATATTCAGAGACAGCAGAAACAATAACATACTTGTCACTGTACATACTAAAAACCATGCCAAGAAAAAGAATAACCTGCCTTGTTTAACACTTTCTGTATCACCTGTCTCCCCACAAACTGTTGTGCACGAATTACCTTTTAGTGCTTCAAAACCCATTTGTAAACATTAAGTAGTATTTTAAAAATAGAGACCTTGCAGGTGCATACATTTGGATGAGATACAGCAATAGAGATCTTTGGAAAGAATGTAGTTTGAAGTTCAGTGCAAGTTGACTGGTTTATATTAGCTGAGGTTCTCACTTCCAAAAAAGGACTTAGGTTTTGATTCCTATTTCAGTGTAGAGAGAGGAACTGTTACTTAGTTTATTGGGGGAAGGGATATTTTGTGCAAAATAAAATACAGAAAGACTAAAGCATTCTATTCCTTTACTGTAAAAACATGTTCTGTTCGGGGTTTTTTTTCCTCTGAAGAGAATGAGTCACATAAAGAGTCCAATTTAAGTCAATGAGACTATAGACTTCCTTTAATATGAAGTGCAGATCTAGCAACTGGCAGTAACAAAGCCTGCTGAATTCACTTTTTTTTTTTATTTTAAAGCAGCACAATATAGACAGGGAGAAACTTTCCAACTCCTATCCTGTCCCCATTTGCCCAGTGTCTGATGAAGCAGGGCCACATTATGAATTGGGGGATGGGGAGAGGAGAAGATGATGGCATGTAATCTGTCTTGTCTTGGAAAGTAGCAATTCTGTAATTGCATTGGATCTGATAGTGATTTTTCTAGCACTGTATTTCCAAATGCAATATAAAACAGGAAAAGAACCTATAGATTTAAGAATAAACTGGGCCATAACAATGGCAATGTACAAACCAAAGCATGCATATAACTTCACCCCTCTTCTCCCTTCCTCTGCCCCCTTTTAAACATTTAAAACTAACTTTAAAGTACCTTGCTGTGGAAACCTGGGCTGCAAAGTCAGCAAGATTGAAATGAACTCTACAAAAATCTGTACTACACTCCCTCTTTGCCAGTTCAGGATGATCAGAGAATGATCTGGCATTGCTGCTTCATTATTTAGAAACCTACTGCCCACAAGAAAAGTTGAAATAATTACTATATAAGGCCATCTTTGGATAGGGTAGTTAAACACTCTGCTGACATAAATTCAAATAAGACTATAAATTGCCTTAGTTTAACAGCAAGCAGGGAGAGATTGAGAGTTGATGTCATCCATTTCATCTCCAGAGTGCCACACCAAATATAGGGCTCTCTTCTCCCAGGCTTGCCAAGCTTTCCTCCTAGCCCCCTCCCTGAATGCTAGTGTCCCAGAAAAAAACACCGCCCTACAAACCAAAGTGCAAAATAGAGTGGAAACCTGTCAGCCTCTGTCCTGTTGTCTTACAGCTTCAGAAATGGGGTTCCTCCAAGTCTGGGACAGTCTGTGCTATGGGAAACAGCTGGAACCACCCAGAGGCTAATCAAAGTGGAGAGGATCACCTCAAAACCACAGGTGGGGGCTTGCCATTTTAACGCTTGTTAGGAAGCATATGTGGCTGCTGGAAAAAGAGAAGGCAGTAGAGTTCTGCTCTTCAAGCTAGTCACTCTCTTGTCCTTAAAGAAAATGAGACATGAAATGGAGGCCCCGAACATTCTCTTGTTCAACAACGGACTGCTGAGGAAACTCTGTTCTGTAGCTCCCCCATATACAGAATTTTTTACATCATTGCCATACTGCAGCAGCAATGATTAAAGAAAGATTAAAAAAAATGTTGTTATGATGTTTTCTACAAACAATTATTATAACAGCTACCTCGATAACAAGCTGCATGAAGGCAGCTTATGCTCAGTGCTGAAAAAACACACGGCATAGCTTCTGAGGGTCAGCTGAAGCAGAAGAGCTTCTGGGGCTCTTGGTGAAATCACATCTTACAGCTATTAAGTGTCTGGCTAATGTACAGTTTCCGTAGCACTTCTCAGTAATGCAAGCTAATCATGTTCAAGAGCAGAAGTTATCAGGATGAAGGCATCCAAAAAATCCCATGGACACTCAAAAGCAAACTCACCCTTGGTGTAAACTCACCAACATATACTGAGATTCTGTTTGTGCAAACAAGCTTTTCTTTTCCAAAAGGGTCACTCATAAACCAGCTGCTGGATTGCTCAGTTCTGTCTGTGAGCCAGCTATTGCGTTCCTTATCTGCACATGTAACTTTAAGCATATGAATCTTCTGTTCAATGCAGTGGGATGAGATCCTGGCTTACAGTTAAAGGTGTCTCTTGCTGGATCAAGGCTTTGATGTCCCACACAGAAAATTAGATTCTGCTTCTTTCCACAACAGCCCTGCAGAAACACAGCTCTCGGAGGCTCTGTCCTTTAGAGGAGTCTCTATGTACTCAACTCTTGCTGTCAAACCCTTTCTATTAGCTCAGCAACAGCCAGGTGTGCAGCAATCAGCACTGAACTGTTTAGCTCCTGAACAGCTAACTGGAGTTCAGGTTTTCTCTGCAAGTCCTGCATTGTCTGTCACCTATCTCCATCTCTCAAGCTCTTTCAGAGGCTTATAAGCCACAGAGTTTTGTGTTCCATGTAAGTTTAATCTTCCTCAGGCACAAACAAGTACACATTTAATCTTTTCAGAAAACAGTTGTAGAAGGACCATCTACTTTATCAACTTTTCAGTTTGGGACTGCTTTCTACCTAGCAAAATTTTTTTTCTGAACAACCTGATTGTTAATCAGTACTTAAAATCCTTATCAATCCTTATCATCAGTGGCATGGATTTCTAGGCATTTCCCACTAGAAGGTTCCCGAAGCCTCACATAAACTTCACAGCCCACTTCCTAAATGAGTGGTTTAGCATTTTAGTCATTAATAAAACATTTAATTCAATTAGAGATGTTTTACAGAAATATTGTCAGTTTCTGACCTGTAGGTGTCTGAATTGAAAAACAAAATCATGTTTTGTTAGATTTAAGCTGCAGAAACAATACACCTACGCAAACAATTACATTAGCATAGAAAAGGCAGATGTCCCTGCAATAAATTGCAAAAATGCAGCCAAATAACAAGATGGCATAAGACTCTCTAGTGCTTGTAGTCTTTGCAAACTTCACCTCTGTTTATAAATTTTGCCTTGTCATAGATCTTGCCTGTGCTTTCTGCAAACATTTCTTCCTGTGGAAAACATGCCTTCTGCATCTTCCAGTACCTCTTTGACTTGGCACAGACGGGGCCCAGCTCTGCTCTGACTCACTTTTCACCCTCACTTTTTGCCTCTTGTAAGTTCTCGGAGTTTAAACTGTGCAGCAGCATGGCTCCTGCAGCCTTTTAAGTATTTTGACTACCATCCACTCAGAACATACTGCCAAACAGAGCTGTACCATGCGGTACAGTGTTACATGCAGGCTAAAACAACAACTTTCCCTTCCAGCACTTTAATGAATTTCATGTTCCAAGAAATTGTGAGAACAATGCAGTAGTAACGAGCCATGAGCAACCCAACTGTACATCGACAATTAACAAAATACGTTAAGTGTCAATTTATTTCACAGCACCATTTGATTTTGCTTAGCCCCAGTATGCAGTTCAAAAGTTTTTGGCAGCAGTCAGAACCATAAATCATAACTTGCACGGCATCTGTTCTTCCCCGGAAGTGTGCCCTGAGTTCAGGATTTGGGGTAGGTCATCAGCACAGCTGGATTCTTTATTGAACCACCACAAGGATTTTTAACTCTACTGTTCTGAAACTGGAAAATGGTCTGTGGATGTGTGTTTGCTTCCTTGTAAAAAGATTAGTATAACAGTGAAGTGCTGGAGGAAGAGAGCTCATTACCACATTTTGATCAGACTTGGCACACTAATAATTTTGAACTAAGGACTGGTGGCCTTTACTCCCTACAGTTCAATTCTAAACACGCAACCCTGTATTTACATCATTGCTCACTGGAGGCTTGATCCCCAATCAGGCTGGCTTGAATCTTTACAGGGGAAGACGAAATGGTTCCATGAACAAAAGTGTATGTACTGTAATAGACAAATGTATCTAACTTACTATTTCCAGCACCAAATTTTAAAGAGGAAAAAAATCTTCACCTTTAAAAAATTATCATTTGCTACACTCATGTATAGCAAGACATGTGCAAAACGTGCTGACAGTGCAATATAATCACTTCCATGCTCTGTGCGCAAAAATATACTTATAGCAGTATTAGCTGCTGCTCACTGCACTCTGGGCTGGCGCCTGGAGCTCTGCCTATTGGTATGCCGCCAGCCAGTCGTGTGTAGGCTCACAGCAAACTGTGTGCTGCACAACTCGGAAAGATGGCAAAACAGCACTAAAAAACCCTTAAATGCTAGTCTAACAGCAAACTCAAGATAGTGGCTTTTCTGTGTAGGTTTCTACCCCCTTTTCTCTCCTCTCTCCCTTCCAAATGTGGGGTTCATCATTTTCTCTAGGGATGCTATAAACACAACACCTAGTGAGCAAGATATAACCAACCATGAGGAAAGCAGATCTGGGAACTATGGTAAAGTGCAAACATAATTAAAACTGCATAAGCTGTGTCCATAGTGTGACACGCAGAGAGGATGTGCTTTTCCTCACATGCTGTGCCAACTGCCTTTCTCAGTTAAACTTGAAACCAGCAGCACAGAGCTGCATCTCCTTTAGTTCTGCCCTCCACAAAGATACAGTGGTAAACATGCTCAAGTTAGCTACCTACAACCTTGTAATTGTTATTGCAAAACACAGATACTTCATTCCATAAAATGTACTGAATGAAGCGGGGCAGGAAGGGAAAAGGGCACACACACTACAGCTAACTCACGAAACAGCATCTGAGGGCCCTGATAACATAAGTGCATTTCAAACTACCCTTAGCATTACTAGTCTCGGTTGGATCTGTGCGCACAGGCAAAGCCTCTGTTGATTGTCAGCTGTAACACTCAAGTTCTGTTGGCCTTTTCCTGATTAGGGATTGCCTACACCTTTGGGCTCCCACTAAATGCTGATCAGAAACACCCCATGCCTGGGGCTGGGGAGCAGCTCTTTCAGTGGTAGGCAGGAACAGAGCTGCTTAGGGATACGGGCATAGCAGTGTGTCTAAGTGGAGTCTAAAAGTTCTGGGTTGGAGCTGCTTGAAGCCGTCTGAGCCTCTGGAACAATGCTCTGGAGTGAGTCCCTTCTCTGGTAAGTTAATACCTTCCTGAGCTTCATCCCAGCTTGGAGCTGTGAAGCTGCTCAGAAAGATGTGTAGTGAAAACAGGGTTATTCTGTTGTTTGCTTTAGCCGTTTCAGGGTAGGCTGGGCCAGCAGCCTGGCTGGCTGGAGTGAGTCAGGCAGAACCTATCAAAGCTGAGTTCACACAGATGCTTACTTTACTTCCTAAAACTACTTTTCTTTACTTGTGCTGATTGGCTGAATTAGGACTGTGCTTAACCCATGTTTCCATGTGTTTTTATTTTTCCGTGAGTCATTTAGAAGTACTACTGGAAGCTTTATTCCTCTTTTTTTTTTTCCCCTGTAACTTAAAGCTTTTTTTTTTTTCACTATTGCTGAGGCAGTAAAAAGGAAATGAAAGTAAAGCAGGAGGTGTTTAATTGGTGGAATGGACTCATTTGCTATTTTTGTTCTAGAGAATGAAATTCTGACTATCCATTGGTCAGTATTTTTCATACTGAATTCACTGAACCTTACAGTATGTAAGAGTGAACACGTGTGAAATCAGGGTGGTGAAGAACATAGGCTGTACATACGCTGGTATCACTACAGCTTTCCCTCCTTCATGAGTTGTTTGGGGTTTTTTTACCTGCGTAAGAGTTGTGCCCCCTTACATTGTAGTAGAGTTAGGCTTTAAAGATAAAGACCTGGAATGGGTCTGGAATGTAAGTAGAGCCCTTGATTTCAGTGATTATACTTGAGTAACCTTAATCACACTCAGGATCTCTAGGTCAGAAGCACCTTCGCAGCACACCTTAGGCTGTAGACAGGCTGGGTTCTCCATAGGGCAACTTGTGTTTAAACTCCCTGAAATTGGTCGCTTGTTTTCAAAGCGAGATTCTCCATTCTTTCAGACAGTGTCACAAGGTCCGTGTCATTATAATCTGAGCTTAGTGAAAAAAGACTATTAAAAAATCCCAAGCCCAAAACATGGGATCCATATGCAGAATGGAATTCCATACTATATTTATGGGTCAGTCTCACGTAATGTGTCTCTACTGGGTTAAAGCAAGCCGTACCACTTCCCGCTTTTTTTCCCAGCACTAATCTGTGCAGAAAGCAGTGAGGCAACAGGACCACCTCACATGACATGAAAGAAAATCAGTTCAAGATAACTTGGAATTAAACACATGCTTTCATAGGAAACACCATTTTGATGCTTCTCTCCAACAAAGTCAGGGCAAAGGAACTACAGCAGTTAATACCTAATGAGATCTACCTCTATCTGCTGCCAAACATCTGTGCTCTTAACTACAGCTCACTGCCAATTGCAGCCTGCTTCCTGACACTGCTCAGCAATGCCTCAGACAAAGAGCCAGGGTAAGGGGAGGAGGGGGGAAGTTGCTATCCTGTCCCCTATCTAAATGAAAAAAAAATAAATCCCTGAGACATATGGTCTTGCATAAAATAACCATCAGAGAGAAGCCTGGTGCAGTGTCAGGTTAGTGAGAATATTCTAATTATACAATGTCTAAGCAGTACCTCATTTGCAGTCACTGAGTAAACCAAATGTAGATGACAAAACTGTGGGTCATAAGAGATGCGTATCTTAACAGCATCAGAACCTTTACCCCCAAATTACTAAAAACAACCCTAAGCCCATTACTTATCAAGGAATGTAAATAAGAATCAAGACAAACTGTTACTTTCCAAAACAGGAAAAAAGTTGTTTGGGCTTTTTTTTAATTAGTAAGGAAAATCTGTCTCAAAGAAGAAACTTATCACTAAGGAAACATGAGATTTCATTTGGACTTGCGAGTGCTTCACTTTAAGCAAGTTTTACAGCATCCCTTATGTAACAGAAGTGATAGCCATGCAGGGAGAGCTGACAAGTCAGATCCAAATCACAAGGCACAGGCACACTCACCCGAACTGGAACCATGTCAGTTATGTTGCTGGCTTATCAAGCTCTCTGTTCTCCTGGAGAACATTATATGGTTCGTAATATGTCAGAGACTGTCAAATTAAGGGCTGCACAGCAGCGAAGGGTAGCGCAGAAAACATTCTATTCCAGGCCATTGATTCCTTTTAACAACTACATACAGTAATTCCCAAAACTATCTACTCAGTCTCAATCACATGGAAAACAGCACAGCGTTAGTTCTAAACCTTGCACTCAGTACAGCTTGAACATTAGACCATCCAAGGGGATTAAAGAAGATGACTGATTTAATCAGAATAATTCTTTTAATGATAACTTGTTGCATTTCTCCTCCCCCCCACCTCCTTAAATGTTTAATAGTTCGCTTCCTGGATTCCCAGTGCATAAACTGAGCATATTTTCTTCCTACAGGAAATGATCCAATTAAGTTGATGTATAATTGATAATGAACTGTTTAAGCTGATTTTGCTCTTGAAAAATCTTAACAGCATGCAGTCAGTTGGCTGACCCTCCTCCCCTCATCTGCAGCTGAGGGACATCATTTAAGGAAAAAGAGGGGAGCGGACTCAGCATACTCAAAGCAAGGTAAGACTGGATAGGAATTTCAGCTCTAGTGAGCTGACCTGGCTCAGGGCAGAAGTATCAACTACTTCAAAATAACGTAGTCCCTGATTACTACTGAATAACCAAGTTGCTTGCATCTTGGCCACCAAGACACAAGCAGTTTAGCCAGAAGAGGCTCAGTAACCATTCACATTAGGGATACTGCACATTTACCAGAACGTCTAACCTTGGAGCACTAACTGGTGCAGTTGTTAAGTTTCCTGCTCTCCATGAATATGGACTCTGCCAACCTGTCCCATTGCCTTAGAGCAAGTACCAGCGGTTGATGCTGATTGACTCCTATGAGTTTAATAACTCACTATCACCCCAGTGCAAAGCCAGGTTAGACCAAGCAGGTGCTGCTGATAGCACATCTAGTGCAGAAGGCCTCAGCGATTCACAGAGAGAGGCTAGAGCACGTTTTTGTAAAGTCATTGCAGGAAGTTTTACCAACTTAAAGGTTTAAAATTGTTCTTCACGGGAAACAGCTCTTGCCTACCTCACCTGAACTGACTACCATTTCTGGACTCGGTTCTTTTACCTCCTCTGGCACCAACTCGCTGCCCAACGCAAGTGGCTTACTTGTCTCCCTCTGCCTCTCTCCCTCCTGACTCCCTCGTTAGACTGTAAGGCGTACCAGTGTGCTTGTCACCAGGCCCTGTCAAAGGCCTGTGCCGCCCCTCTCTCTGTTGAGGTACTGGGGTGCAAGTGCAGTGACAGTGACTGTTGCCACATCCAAGACGAGAGCTGACTTGTCAGGTACGGAGAGCTGTTGAGTGTGCCGCTGCCAGGTACTTTTTATGCCCTTTGGCCCCGCTGATCTGGCTCCGGCTGATCTGGCTCTCACTGATCCGTGTAACTTAGAAGGCAGGAATGCGTTGTCATGCACAGTGATTGATACAGGAACCATCTAACTGACATGAAAACCCCAGATATACGATAGATATCCATCACTGTTGCTCAAATGAATCTGAATGCTGGAGAGATTATGCTGTTCTTTACAACTGGAGCAGACTTCTGTCTGTCATCCACAAGAGCTTCACTGGAAGGAGTTTTTACAATTAGGCAGTAAGTTTTTTATACTACCTGCTTATACCGCTTTAGCAAGAGTCTGCCACTGGGTATTTTATGAATTTTTATTTTTTTTAAAGGACCCTGGAAGCATTTAATTCTTTGCTCAATTTTACTGTTCCTGGGTACACTCACTTGATGGTTCTACGTAACTCCATTTCAACATTGGTGTTTACATCCTCCAAACACTGTCTCCTCTCCCCCAGGTTACCCTTTCACCAAGAGGTGGATACTTGAGTAGGTACTGAGAAATCTCATCACATGGGGTAAGGTACCACACAGCAAGTGGTGCTGCTCGTTTCAGTGCAGGCGTTAACACGAAAAAGCTCCACCTGTGAAAAGAACTACTGCTGTATGTATTCCTCTGTGCTTCCAAGAATCATCCCTTCCCACCACACTGTCCTGTCCCCTCCCAGGCACGCTAACAGCTTCTCCCCGTGTCTGTCAGTACAGCTCCTGCCCCGAGATGTGTAGGGCTGAGGGCAGCAGCCCAGGTACAGCCCCAGGGGCTGTCCGCAGGCCATGAGCCGCTTGCCCTACCCCATCCTGTCTCTCCAGACCTGCACTGTTCAACACTTAACCAATCTCTTAGTTTGCTGCAATAATATCTATGAATTAGCAACTTTTCCTGGACAAACTTACAACTCTGTGCTAAGGGCGGGGTTTTTCCTGAGCGGCTCAGGCAACTTGGAGACAATTTAGTTTCAATGTAAGATGTTCTAGGTGATGCAACTGCTCAGCTTACATGTCTTGATCAATTTTTTTTTGTTGCTCAAGGGTGGTTTTCCCACATAAAATGACCAATTAAAAAGTGAGCATCTGCAAAATCAATACACAAAAAGTAAGCTTAACAATTCTATTTCTAATCCTCATAAATGATTCTCAGGAAATTTTTTAACAATTAAAATTATTCTAGACTGAACTTTTTTCCAACTGACTACTTCCTCTGAAGTTCTGCATGTATCAGTTCCTGTATTCTTATCTGATAAGTTTTGGTGGGGTTTTTTAAGTACAAGATATATTTTAACTTCCTGTACTAAGTGCTGCCAACTCACTTTAGTATAAAAATGTGTTTAAGTCTACTTAGAACTGTCACACACTCTAATAACGTTACTAAAGTGAGTTCCATTAATATAACTTTTAAAGCAACGAGCCTTGTCCAATTCTGCCTGCAGACACAACCAGACAACTTTCACTCACAAATCGGTAGGACTTGTGTTTGTTTAGGCGAAAAGGGAAGCAGGGATCTTGCACTGCTTTTCTTTTTCAGTATATGGCACATAAAAGCGATTCAGATTTGCTGAGCCGTGCAAAGCACATGCACAGAAACATGCCATGAAAGCGGGCAACACATGAAAAAATCATAGGAAAAATTGGAAACAAAACATCAGAATGATTTACAGCGGAGTGTTATGGGAACATTACAGAAACTTCAGCCTTAGGAAAGATACTGTCTTGCCTAAAGACTCTGTGTTCGATTCAAGTGGTAGCAATGCCTTGGCTCCCAGCTCCTTCATTTGATTGCTTTATCTCATTATTCCTCCATTCATCACTTCATAAGTGACCAAACAGTTAAAATGAGCAGTGTTCAAAAAAGCAACGTTTCCTGCTTCTATCAATACAAACATCTTCTGCTGCCTTCCTTGACAGGGAGACCAATACTGGTTTTTGCATTACAGAGAAGAGTTTCCCTGAGGTATTATCCAGCACTCGAGCCTGCCAGGCCCACAGCCTCTAGTCACTTTGCAGAAACAGAGCCCTTGGGGAAACTGTGAGTGTGACTGAGCTATTTAATAAGCACAAAGTTTCCACGGTTTCTCCCAATGAAAGCGCTGGTTCAGGACCGTATCTGGTTGGATGCAAGTGAGGCACTTTTGAGTTAGCTTGCTCACAGACTGCATACTTACAGCTCAGCACCCCCGTATCAAGAGCTGTGCAGCCTCCCCAATGCTCCCCCAAAGCCAGGTAGAAGGTGCTGTTTTGGTTACAGCAGACTGATTTGGATCTAACAATGTAAATGATAAATTCCCAACAGTTCTTTAGGAAATGGATATACACATGTACACAAAAAAATCATATATAGGGAGGGAAAGAATTATGGGTTTCACTTTCTTGTACAGTACTGTCACATGGCGATATAAAATTGTGCACTCCCAAACCCTTAAAGTTCACACTGCTATGGCTTGCTCATAAGGCCATACTCCATGTAATTATCAGCCAAACTACATCAGTAAACTGTTCCTGATAGCACAGTAACTTGCCTTCAGCATTTTTATTTTAAGCTCTAGACTTCTGCTTAGATTTATGTACCCTGACAATGCTGTTGAGTTACTACTTTGTAAAATTAGATATTAGCAATGCCAGAGGAGCTGGAAACTTCACAAAACAGTTGCCTCTTCACAGAAGTCTACACAGAGTTTTGAATTATTAGTTGATATTATTCAACAAAAACACAAAAGAACACATAGTGGTGCCTAAATCCTTAATCACTTCACTGGGATTTTATCTGTACTAAGAAGGTCAAAACACAGTGCAAGCTTTTCAACACCTGAGTTACGTCTGTCTCTAAATGTTGATGTCAGCTGTCTTGAATGTTAATCATCAGCCACAATTAAAGATATTTTGTGTATCTGTCCAAAGAAAATCAATTGGAATAATTGCTTAGACCTCAAACAACCGCAGAAGCAGGTACTAACAGATAACTGTGATGAGCTTTATCATAGAGTTTTTTTTAAATGAACAAATGCAGAGTAACTGCTCATCTCTCCCAGAATTTGCTAGAAGTATAACAACATATAAGCTAAAAAATTTCACAGCTGATTCCAGTAGAGACAAATGTAGCAGAGGCTTTGAGCAGGTCTCCAACCATTCCTACTGAACAGTTTTGCTTGAGAGTTTTCATTGCTGGGTCGCTGCCATTTCTGTAAACATATTTTTTCCTGAACAAGAAGCGTTCAACAATGTTCGTAGAGGGTTTCACAATTGCACCTTTGACACCACACTTTGAGCAATACTTCTGCATGCTTGTGATGTGGGTATTTCATTTTCATCTGTTTTGAAATCAGGTTTCCCATTTATGACAGTGTCTCTTTGAGCTTGTATTCTCTAGCTAACTTGCAAACCAAAATGGATTTATAGTTGTGACTAAAAAGAAAAACTGTGACTATTTCATGTGCAATTAGATCTGCTTATCAATTTTATAATGCATTGACAATGAATTGTCACAATCAGTCAAAACCCCTTCAAAGACAATTGAGTTATAGCTTAGCAAAAAATCATGTTAATATAGCCACCACACATGCATTTAAAAAAAAAAAAAAGCCAACCAAAAGAACCACAACTATCTATGGATGCTTCCATTCACTCTCTGTGGTGAAACAGGGACAGTGGCAGGGTATTGCTCTCCCACTGCTTCCAACAAATATATTTAGTGTGCTTATTAGAGAAGCGAAAAGGAGAGTTTCAAATGCCTTGACAGCCAAATGAAACTCCAGTTGGATTCAGTGCTTTTCAGAAAGCTGTAAGCAATATTCAGGCTTCTAGCGTTCACTGGTTTTCTTTGATCTCTTATCCCAAAAGATGAGATTGATGCAGGTAAGACTGAAATTAGTTGATGTGTTTTGTATCAGAAAGATCTTCTCATTCTTTCTTTTTTTATCAGCAAAAACATTTTCCACTGCCCTGATGGCCATACATAGTAAGCCAAGTGTTGAAACATCTATTCCAGCTGCAGTCTGTTAAATAAAGCCCTAAACAATTCAAGAGTTCAGTCACAGTTTAAAGGAGCAGACAATGCATTTGAACCATAGAACATTGTACTGGGAGTTTGCTTTGTACGGTCCCTGTCAGCGCTAAGCTGTTATCTTCAAACAAGGTGTTGCCATTACGTGCATCTTTTCTTGCTCTACAGCTATGGTATGCACAAATCTGGGATTTTTACGCTCAGGTTTTTCACAAGTGCCAGAAGAAGCTGGATTGAGGCTCATGCAAACACCATCTGCCAAATCTCTTCCAAAAAGCTTCCCTTGCTCTGTCCACAAAAAAAGTGAAGGTGCTTGAAAGCTGCTGGGAGGTATAAAAGAGGCAGACTGGCACTACTACTAGCCAAAGACTGCCTCAAAATACCCTGGCTGAGAACAGAGGTACAAGTTATGCCAATCTTCTGCATGTTTAAATTACAGACTCTTCAAGCTGAGCTCTTCTGAAATCGCAAGGAATCATACTCGGGCTGCTTCCCCGAAGAGCAAGAAGAGTGCAGAAACCTGACTCCCTGGAAGCGTCCGATCTGCAGGTCAGTGACCCTTGTTGGAGGGGAAACTCCCAATGCAAATGTCTTTACCCCTTCATCTAGTTCTATCTTGACATACACATTTTGAAATGCAGTATCCTTGGAAACTTAATGTAATCAACCGGGGTTAAACATTCAGCTCTTGTAAGTAAGTCTATCACTAGTGGCTTCAATGTTGCATCATTTCACACTAGCAGAATAACTGATTCTGTTAAGTCTTTAAAACGGCATAGAGTAAGATTTTAAAAAAGAAGTACCACATGGGGTGTACTGCCTTTTCAGGAAAATAAATGTCACTGCATGAAAAGATTAATTATATCTCTTTAGAATGCTCAAGGAAGATTCTGAAATTACATTTATTTTAAGCAACAAGAAGAAAAATAAGTTGTTTCATTATGACATTAATTTCCACAAAAAACACACTATTCAAGGGAAGTGATAAATTCATGGCTGCATAATATCCTGTATGTGAGTAGTATCCTTTATTAAAAAAAAAAAAAGACGGAAAGGGAAATGGATTATAGTGGGGTCTCTCTCAGAAAAAGCATTTCATCATTGGTTTTGACTTGACTTTTGACAGTAAGCTTTTTTCCATTGTCCTGCCTACATGCAGCAGCAGCACTGTTAACCTTGCATAGAACACAAAGCCTTTAGTTTAGGATGAGGCAAATAAATTAGGTCCCCACAACCAAAGGTGTCTTCTTGATGCACAGATAAAATACTGTCAAGCCACTGATCCCAACCAAAATGCTTCTCTTGCTTTGCTTTCTTGCAAGTCACAGTAATCAGTTAAATGGCCTCACCTCACCAATGGGAGATTCTCATGGCATGCTGAAAAAAAGGCACTGGAAGTCTTACTGAGAAAACAAGTGGTGAAAGTCAAAGCTAAACTATGTATTTAGAATGCTTTTCTGTGTATGAAGATTTGGGCAATTCCTAAATTGCACTCATTCCTAATGATTTTAACCAGTTGTTCTCAACTCTCCCACAGTAACAGACTTTTTTTCAGACTAGATCTATAGCAGCTATTTCTCAATGAAACCCCCTAAAACTTGCCACACTTGTATGGAGTCCTCAAACTCCACACAGGGTCTGAGCATGAATAATTGCAGGAGTGGCAGGCAACATAAATTTACAGAACTACATCTTTAAGAGAAGGAGGAGAGAACTTAATATATTGCCATTACTGATTTAGGAACCAATTTTGCCTGGAAAAGTAAGTGGGAGTGGAGAGTATGCTGTAATCTTGAGGAAATGTTAAGCTTATTGCCTGATACTCACAGAATTTATTATCCCTTTAAGTGCTTGGAATCCTCCAGTGACAGGGAAGACTTGCTCTTTTGTGTCAGCAATTTTTTCAAGCTTTGGAGAGAAAACACGTGCAAACGTGAATCGTTTGGCAAACTAAATTCAACACATTGCTTTTCACCCTTAAAATGTAAATGGATGTCTAAAAACAACTCCCATCAACTCTGCAAAGTGAAGGAAAATTTTTATTTCCCTCGCACCTAACTATGACTTTTCTGAATGGGAGGACGTCCTACAACCTACTGCAATAAATGGTACAGTGGCTAGCCATCCTGTCAAACCACCACACTAAGTAAACCTTTTAGGGCCTGTATCTTGGCAGCAATTTTGTAACTTGTTTCAGAATTACCTTCCCTGTTTGTTCTGCCTTCCATTAAAGCGCAGTGCCTTCTGTAGTAAAGAGTCTTTTCCATACTTCTCCCTTTCAGTCACTTTCACAGTACAAGGGTAGCTACAGCCTTCATTAAGATGTAGCAACTCTAGAAGAGCTTTCAGTCAATGAAGGACACGGATCCTTCTTTCTTTTTCTTATCCCAAGGCTGTTACACATGCTGCTTGAAGCTTGTCTATAACTACTCTGATGCGACCTGTAGCCTAACCCGGTTGTCATCTTAATGAAAGGGATTTTCCTTTCCTGCTGGCAGCTACCAGTTAGCAAGGGTATTTCCGAGGGGTCTTCTCAGTAATGGAAGTGACACCCACACATTCTATTTATGTCTACGTACACATCTGAGTGTCTGCTTCCTGAGACAAAGGAGACATTATGATGTCTAATGTAAGTAAAATTAACTTCTATATTACTTAACTGTATAGAACCCCGTGACAAGGTACTCCCTAGTAATCTAAAACGGTAATGTTCTTACCTGTTCTTGTACAAAATCAAGGACGCCAACACAGTAAACTCTAGCTCCCAGCTCTCTGGATTTTTTTGCCTGCCCCAGAATAGAACAGAGGAATAAGCATTTTTTCACTCAACAGACAACACCCAAATTCTGCAGAATGTAACATGCATTTTCACCTAGAGCTCACCTCTTTCTCTGCGTACAAGGGAACCTGACCATCTAGCTTGCCATCTGTCAATGCAATGATGATACTAGAAAATCTTGAAGCTCCTTGATTCGCAATTTGCATGTTGGCCTGAAAACAGAAAATATTTATCCAGCTTAAAATTACACCTGAACTTTTAACCAAGATGCATCCTCTAAGTGAATATAGCATCTGAAATAACAGCCTCATCTTCAAACCCATCTCTTGTGACAATCCTCTGCCCCCCTTTAACTCACTACTAACAAGGAAATCATTCATCAGTATTTTCCAGTCACCAGTAAGCCCATCTCCGAAGCGCTGGGGTCATTAACTGATCGACCCTTGGAAACACTTGATTCTTTCAGGACAAATTCTCTCTGAGTTGTGAAGCTCGCTTCTCTTTAGATCCACCATAAGGTTTCCTTTGCTACCCCCCAGATTTCAAATGCCAGTCAGTAAGTTCCAAGATATAGTAAGAATGGCTTGAAACTAAAGTATTTTTTTAATGGCAACAAAATTCCGTTTGCCTAGCTTTTCAGCCCACAGATCGCAATTGCAAACCTGGTTCCATAGACAGAAAGGAAAAAACTTAGTTTCTATCCCTAACAGTGAAAGTGCAGATCCTCAATTTATCCCTCATCTTCAAGGCCTGAGTCTTTCAGCACAATCACAAAGTATACTTTAACTGTACATCTCAAGACAATACAAGCAGTTGGGAACTTAATAATTACCATAGTCCAAAATTAAGACCATTTGTCTTGAAAATGGTGATCTGTGCACTAAACTCTCCATAAGCACATGCTCTAGAAGGCACTGTTACACTTGGAGCCCTACTAAGCCACGTGTAACTATTTACCATGTAATTGGTATGCTGTGTTAGCTGTTAAATTCACAACAAAGAACCGCCCTCTACTGCAAATGATTGAGTCAAAGAAATTCCATATGGCAATTTTCTGTGATGGCTAATCTTCTGCATGGTGTTTGCATAGTATCTGGGCAATCTTGGGACCACTTAGGAAACCAGAAAGATTTGAGTGTAACAGACTGGGGCATGCAATCAATCCATGTATGTTACAGGTGGTTGTTGTTATCCAAAGGGTGAGATCAGAGGATATCTTCACTGCAAGAGATGAGTAAAATCTACCTGTTTTAATCCTTCATGTATATATGTGTCACCTGCTGGTTTTACCTCCTCCAAATCCTTAAGACCTTTCTTGATTTTCTCTCTGAAACCAAAAAGGTAGAAGACTGTTAGCATGATTTGAGATGGGACAAGGGGTTAGTTTATTGATAGAGAAACTAATGTTTGTCATAAAGGAGATCTGAAATTAAAATCTGTAAAATATAGCATTTAGCTGAGATACCATGTGGAGGCAGATTTTGTATTCACAACGGAAGCAGCACTGTGGTAACAGATATTTTAGACCTAAATAACACAATATGCCTCAGTGAGTCAAAGAGCTAGCATCAAGTAAAATGTTTCAGACGGAGCAAATACTGCAAAAAAAAAAGTGGCAAAACTTCAGCATTAAATAGCCCAGTGGAAATTCTGTTGTATTAAGTCTACTTTGCTAAATTAAACCAACTTTACTTCCAATCACACTTCAATTAAAAAAGAAATCCCCTAAAACAGCAGTTCTATTTCTAGAGAAATCTTCCAGGTCAATATGCAGGTATTTAATGTGGTATGACAGAATTGCAACAATTAAAGTCTTCTCCGTTAAAAAATAAGTATCAATAGGCAAATGCAGCATTTGCAAGACACCCAGGGAAAGGGACTAGGATTATTAAGGACAGTTTTTAAAATTTTTGGCTGTCACTACCTTGCTGTGTGGCCTTTGGCAAGACATCACACTTACACAGGTCACAGTTCATTTGTATTTAACAAGATGATATAAATTTGTGCCATGATTTCTCATAGGCCTTTAAACAAATCTATCTTTGATTGCAAGATGCTCACTTAACTATGATGGTAAGACTGGGGAACCTGGTAGGTAGCACAAAAGGAATTATTTCCAGTGAAATCAGTATGAGCGGGGAGGGAAAAAAGGCAGAGAGACTTTACTGAAATAATCAGATCTGGAATTTGTTAATTCTTAGGCAAGTAAAGCTCCAGTGAAGCCTATGGAAAGCTGTGCTAGGAAAAGACAAGTGAAAACTAAGTAGGGACAAAATTTGGGCCAGAATATATAGAACACTTTAACAAATATAGGTGACAAGGAGGAAACCAGCAGGGGTGAGGAGACGGAGGGAAAATACATTGGAGGCTGCATGAAAGCTTTCCTTAGGGCAAACCAAATGAGAAAGAATGCATATGCCACTCTGCCTGAATGCCACCCACTAATCATTTGTTCCACTGATGGGCTTCCTCTATGTTTAGAAGCTCTGTTCCAACATACAATCCATAGCTGTAATAAGCTCCCAATCACAGGATCAACCGATACAATTGGGGAAGGGGAGGAATTAAGAGAAGAGCATAATGTGGCACCCAATATATGGAAGAGAACAAGTTATGTAAGATAATACAATCTGTTTGATCCAAATATTTTACATTCAGCATCTATAGAAACAACTTGAAACTGATTATGTATGAGTGCAGATTATAAACCACATACTTAGTGCTTGCCAGAAATGAGTGGCAGCACATCACAGGCGTTAGTGTTCTGCTGCCAAGAAACAAGCAGCAACTGAAGTCCCAGTTTTCTGAAACAGATTTCATTTTGCAAAAATAGCTTTTGTACAATCAGTTCAGTTTTATTTATCTAAAATGTCTTGCGACCTGGTTGCACAGAAATCTCTAGTTTTTCCAGGCCTACAAGGGGTTCCGGGAAAATCTTCAGCAGCATGAGCTTTTTTCTATCCCTCTGGACACATCTGTAGGAGACAGGCCCAGCCAGATGCAAACAAGCTCCACCCGTGCTCCAAGCTGGTCAGGTACAAGCACCTCCTGGTCTGGACGTCCCAAGGCCAATGTGGGTGCAGGACTTTGGGCCCCAGCAAACAAGCCCCACTGGCCAGCAGGAGAGGTTAGTTCAGTCACGCTAAAACTTGCACACAGCCAGTTTGGAGGGCACAGGAGCCCTGAACCATTTTGATACGGGGGACTCTCTTTAGTCTACCAGTCATAGCACTCTGAAGCCCTCATTCATGGTCTTCAGCACTCTCAAAACTCTTCTTTCTCTAGTTTCTGTAATAATTTTTTGTAGCCACAAAAATCCACAGAGAAGGTCTGGCTTAAAAACCTTATCCCTCATCCATGCTGTAATAACAGAGCCATGACCTCAGTCTGGGTGTCTGGACACTGCCATGGTACAGTTCACTAACGATGATAAAGGCTGAAGGGCCAGGGGCTTCATGGTTTAAGTCAGACAAGGGAGGGAGGTGGAAAAAGCAAAACAAAATCAGCAACTTGCAGCCTGTGTTTGGGCTGAATGAGTACAAATTTAATATCTCTTCTCTATTCAGCATATGTGCTGCATCAGCCCTCTGTTTTTCAGAAAAGGCACATCTAAATTTTAATAGCTACCCTGTCTGTTCTCTCTTTTAAGATTTGTAACTACTTCAGATAATTCTTCCAGAAGCAGCCAGGCAAACACAACCATGGCTACCAGCTCTCTGTCATTTTGCTCGGTGGGTTCTTTTCGGCTAGTCCATGAGCAAGGGGCTGCAGGCATAATCACAGCCTGGCTGAGGTGGGGGGCGGTTCTGGTGGCAGCTTGAGCAGCACCCACTGCTCCCACCTCTCTGGGGAGCTCCACTGTGCTCTGTCTCGGGGAGCAGGACCTGGCAGCAGCTCCGGACACCTCAGCTGCAGAGGGCTTGTTTGTCATCAGGGAGGCTGTGCCAACTCCATGAGACCTACAGGCTTATCTACAAACACTGCTCCCTGCACGGGCCAAAGTCTTACACTGAGCTTGTCTTGAACTTTCAGTGCCTCCCCAAGGCAGGGCACTGCAGAACTAAATTTAGAATTGAAAACATTTAGTAAAGAGAGACTACAAAGCAGCCCAGCTTGGCAAACAACTGAAGAAATCAATTTAACATAAACTAAAACGTAGCAACCTCTCCTTACCTGAGCATGCTCTGCAGTTCAGATGTACTTTCAGGTCTAAATATAACTATGTGCTTTCCAAGTCTGAGTTACGCCAAGGCATCACCAGTTCACAGGAGAGGTTTCTCTGTACATGCTCTGTGGCACCAAGCAGCAAGCTTTTATCTAGGTGACTCAACAGACACTGTTTTCATCACTGTTTAGTATTATCTCTTGAAGTAAGTTTAATTGACACAATGCTAAAAACAGTGTTGTCAGCAGCCAAGTGCTCAGTTGTTAAGGCATCGCCTTGTTTCCTTGCGTAGACAGGGCCACAACCAGCACTGAGTCTCCGTTAGAATCTATGCAGTTTTAAGTACTAGTGTTCTTAGATCTTCTGGATGGGGCATAGTATCTTATCTTTCTTTTCCATGTTGCATTCTACCTACTGAAGTGCTGGAATCTTGAATAGTTTTTCAGTGTGTTGAGAGTATGAGCACTGGCAGGGAAATTGTGCTTCCCAATGAGCATGTATTTATCATCAGGAAGGAGGCTATGCTTCTGTGAGGCAATGTACTTCATCTCTAACAAAAAAGGCAAACAAAACAGGTACTTTGGTTTTGCTGCTAAGAAGGAAGTATAATAAACAAGAAAACACACAAAGTGGTAGTGAAACAAAGGGGGGGGGGGGGAAGTGTTCTTTAACAAAAATTGTTACATCCCTAACAAACAGAACTGTCATACTGGTGAAAGTAAATCCTGCACATAGTCTCCCCCAGGGCATAATTTGGAGGAGGTTCCTGCCTTCTACACCTCTCAAATACTACAGAGGGCTCAGTACAATTTTAATTGGGTTTCAAACTTTAGGCCTCCTGCAGGGGCTCCGGACGGAAAACACATAAGTAGCTGACTTTGCTGTACTTTATACACGCAGCAGAACAGGGTCTCTGCAGATGGCTCTATTTTGGCAAGCTTCTTGAACCAAAGCACAGGGTCAGCTCATGTGACCGAGGCTCAAAATGCATAAATGTCTTGTTAGACTACATGTCTCTGTGCAATAAAGGAATAGTCAGTGAACTCCACCAGACTACGGACAAGGACAGTAAGGTACTGTTGGTCAGGTACCAAGTACTTAAGTGTCCTATCTTTCCACCTTAACTAATGTAATCTTTCTTTAGCTTCAACAGGATTTTCACCCAAGCAGAGTCAGCAGGGCTAGTCCTGGCCACGTACACTGGTCAAATGCTGCAGAAGCAGGTTTACAGAAACCTGAAATTCTGCTGGCCAGCACACAGTTGGCCAAAAGAGAATGCAGAAGATATTCTGCCATCTGGATGATATCCGTAAGCTTATCCACTTTTCCAAACAACTCGTTGCTCTCTCTCACAGCAAAACTGAGCCCCAAATGTGAATGCATAAATCTTTGTTTACCACTTAGTATATAGTTTCCAGCTAAACTTCACAGGCGAAACATGTATCTCGAAAATGGGATATAACCATTGTGAGAAGTCTTTTCCATCTGGGTGTTATTTTTATTCTAAGTATTTATTATAGCATTGTGTATACTGTGGTTAACAGTGACTTCTGTTTTCATAGATATTCAAATAGCACTGCTCATAGTCACAAAATATTTGGTAATCTGGGGGCTTTGGTGCTATGGTGTGGGTTTCTTTATATACACAGCTTTATTATGCAGTAAAAATCAGCAAAAACTTTGTACAATTAGAAGCCTAAGGCTTTCAAAACAAAAAAGACTTCCCTACTTTGAACTAATTGCTGGGATTGTATTGTGGTTTCCTGACGTTTGCGAATTAGCAAGTAAGCAAGGGGAAAAACATCCCTAGAAGTCCCAAATGCACATAAAAAAACCAAAACCGTAACTCATAGACACACACACATACACACCCATCCCCAAAACTGCACTGTACTTAGCAACCTCATCTTCTGTTTGCAACAATGAGAGTTAGGCATCCTAAGTCATTTTCCTCTGTTGACTTCTTTAATATTTAAAGGGACAGCTGTTCCAACTGTATCTATCCACTCTTACCTATGTACATATGGTCACAGTTACTAATGTCTTCTTCTTCATTCTCCTTTTAATTCCTCCTAAACAATAACAGTAGTAATTTCCTTTCCCCTACCACACTCATAAAAGCATCAGCAAACCTTGCATTAAAGAAAAGTCCCACAAAGGAACTCACTAGAACTCAAAAGGGTTCTTCCTATGCTTTAAATGAGGCTTCCAAAAAAAAATGTGGTTCTTTCTACGGCTTACAGAGTGCCACAGCCATGCAATGAAAAAGGCGCTTGTGTTTCCGTGGCGGGGTTCCAGAGTTCTGGCCAAGCATTCCAAGTGGTCTGTATGCTATCAGGCCGACTCTGCATGCTTGATAAGGAATAGGCCACTGACAGGGATTTAAGGGCCTATTGAAATCGAGAGAAAGGATCTCATTGACTTCAGTAGTCCTTGGAACAGGCTTAAGTGTCCTCTCCTGACCTCTCTTAAGCCATCTGGAAAAATGGCTCATGACCTTGTCTCTCCCTGCAGAGAGCAGATGCAGTATCCAAGTTCCGGGTGGGGGGAAAGTGAAAACTTGGCCATTCTCAAGTCAGACCACTCTTTTAAATGCTAAAACAGGAGGGCTTATAATTGGGTCTTTAAACATCCTACTTCTAGGATGTCAGGATGCATTTCTGTAGTGTGACACATTTGTCTGCTGCCAATGACAGGTCTCTTCAGTAAGTCTTGTACTTGCTATTATGTATTATTTAAAATGATTGTTAAAATGATTCCAGAGTGGCTTACCCACACATTCAAAATCCCAACAGCTGTGCAGTGCGGTTAGCTTCTGGACAGAAGGGAGAGAGAGACGAAGTCATGTTGGTTTTGACAAGGCTGAAAGGATACTGAAGGACTCTGGCGACAGCACAACTGTCCTCTGCTGAAAGCACTGATTCCACAATACCGATTTCCAATTCCTGTGATTTTGGTAGTAAATTTTGTAACCACCTCTTCTCTACCTGTTTTTCTGCTTCTGTTTCCCCTGACCCATCCTAGCTCCTAATCCTTGTTTGCTTTAGAAATCAGAGTGAGCAGCCCTGAATTTCATTGCTTCTGAAAACATCGACCGGAAGGAAGAGTTCAGGCACATCCGTACACCATCACTATGCCAGAAAGATCTCACACCTTTGCAGTGGCACCAACTCCACTGTCTAAAACCGATTTTGAAGTCGTGATTTGAAAATACAAAATTAAATACCTACCTTCTGTGAGATTATCGCTATCAATACAGACTAGGGGATGAGGTATCGCTATCAATACAGACTACAGACTAGGGGATGAGGTATTAGAAAGCAGCCCTGAGGAAAGGGACTTGGGGGTGCTGATGGATGAAAAGCTGGACATGAGCAGGCAGTGTGCACTTGCAGCCCAGAAGGCCAATCCCATCCTGGGCTGCATCAAGAGATGTGTTGCCAGCAGATCCACAGAGGTGATTCTGCCACTTTACACTGCTCTGGTGAGACCTCACCTGGAGTACTGTGTGCAGGTCTGGAGCCCTCAATATAGAAGGACATGGACCTGATAGAGAGGGTCCAGAGGAGGGCCACAAAAACGATCAGGGGGTTGGAGCCGTCTGCTATGAGGACAGACTGAGGGAGCTGGGGTTGTTCAGGCTGGAGAAGAGGAGGCTCCGGGGAGACCTAATAGCAGCCTTCCAGTACCTGAGGGGGGCCTACAGGAAGGCTGGAGACAGTCTGTTTACAAAGGCCGGCAATGACAGAACAAGGGGTAATGGCTTTAAACTGGAAAAAAGCAGATTTAGATTAGACATTAGGAATAAGTTCTTTACCATGAGGGTGGTGGAGCACTGGAATAGGTTGCCAAGGGAGGTGGTTGAGGCCCCTTCCCTGGAGACATTCAAGGTAAGGCTTGACGAGGCCCTGGGCAACCTGGTCTAGTTGGGGGTGTCCCCGCTGACTGCGGGGGGGGTTAGACTAGATGACCTTTGAAGGTCCCTTCTGGCCCAGATGATTCTATGATTCTATGATTATGGGAAACATTAATTTACCATTGTATGCTTTACCAAGGCATGAAAAAACACTGAAGGCTTATTTACAGACATTGTTTTACAAAAGTAAAAGCAAGAATGATTTCTTCTGCTGTGCCAAGGAAGTTGCAGTCATCTAGAGATTAAAACGTTACTTGCAGTTGTTCTGCAAAGCAGTGGCAGAGTCCACATTGAAAATTTATTTCCCATTATTCTTCTCCTTCCTTTTTTACTAGGCTATCCATTGAGATGTTCACAAAATTAAATCCAGCTCTGCATGGAGGCTTCATGACTGGCCACCACTTAAAGGTATCAGTTATTGTTTGGTATCTGTTACTGTTCCTCTGATTTAATAAGAGCCCTTGGCGGGGAGGAGGGAGAGGGAGAATTAAAAAAGCAGCGCACTAACCTGTCTCCAGTTAATGGCAGAATGACGTGTGCCTGGGTGGAAAACACGATAAATGATAATCTCATCTTGGGGCTTTTAGAAAAAGGAAAGAGGAAAAAAAAGTACATTTTAGACAAATGAAATGTACAGATGCACAGCATTTCACTTATGCTTCATTAGTATAATCTTTATCCTCCAGCTTCCAAAGAACGTACTTTTGAACTACAAACCCAGAATGAGAGAGAAATTAATGGATTTCTGCCCATCTTCTCCTTACTCAGATGCTTTGAGAATGAAGTAGCGGAATTATTATTTTTTCTTGCCTGACTAGACTCCAGATAAAGACATGCTGAGCTTAACAGCTCAGATCTCACGTGACCCAACTGAAAGTGAACTTCATAGGTTGTGATCTACCAATGTACAGAAGGTAACACATCCTTTTATATTTTTGTGGTCAGGGGTGTCAAAATAAGTCAGGGTCATAGACTCAGGGTATGCTCTTGCTTCGGGGTATTAAACATGGACACATTCAAAAGTCAGTTTCCCCTTTTTAAAGGTTGATCTTGACACAATGTAAATTTCAAACTGTGCTTTTTGTTCATAAAATGACCAGGGTCAAAGAAACAGTGCCCTCCAACTGATGAATCTCTAAAAGAGGAGCAAAACAAACTCTTTCAGAATGAGCATGTTTTTGTTTCAGTAACAGAGTTGTGATGTTTAAGATCAACTTTCACAAAAGTATCCAGGGAGATGCCTTCATAAAAAGCAATATTGTATGAATTTATTTTATTAAGGAATTCAGTCTTTTTTTGAAGAGTCCCACCTGTCTCTTCCGACAAGATTATGAGGAATTCATCTAACTATCAGTGGAAAATGTGTAAGAACTGATACTCTGGAAGCCCAAGACAGTAACTTTCCGAAGGTAAGTTGTAACAACATCTCTCTTACCTGCTTTTAAATTTCATTCATGACAATTTCAATATATTCATTAATTTTATAATTCACTGCATAGCTGTATCAATATTAATCAAGTTAATATTAGTAAAGACATAACACTACATTGTAAAGATGAATGACCATACTTTTTCAGTTCACTTATGTCAATGATGCAACTTAAAATTATTGACACCATGGAAATATAAGCACTGGGCAAGTCTTTGCACAACCTGCACAGATCTTGGATTTAAGATCCCGTCTTGCAGTCTATCTGTTAAGGCTCTGATTAGAAAAATCAGATGCTCTAAATTATTTTTTGTGATCTAAACCTTGGCATTATCCATCTTCTTAGTTGCCATGAGCAGTTGCCAAACAAAAAACAAGTACTTGCAATCCCCATCTCTGGTAATTAAATCCCTGCCTCGTCCAAGTAACGTGAGACTTCCCTATTTGCGATGCAACTCTCAGTGCGTGATAACCTCAACGTTATGGTTTACCTAACTTCTCTTTAGGACAGCCACAAAACTGTGCTCTTCACAAGACATGCCATTTCTGTTCCACTCTCCCAGCACTCAGACGATGGAGGAGGATCATGGGAATGCACCTGATGGCCCCGCCAGGCGCAGGCCCTTGAGAACCAAGATCATGAGCACACAGTGCTATTACTGCAAACGTGCATGTTACAGACAGTCAAACCCGAGAGCAGATGCACTGCCGGGAATCAATTCTTCAGGTGAGGACTGAAGGAAACTGCTACAAATTGGTTCTTTGCCTTCTTCCCACAACTACTCTTTTCCATCTAAGAAAGGGCAAGGTTGAAGAACTCCATGCCCTATTCTGAAACTGTACTGAGGCCAAAGGCAGGACAAAGCCTCACCATCCTTCAGGGGCGCTCCAGCCCCATTAGGGATGTCCTTGCTCAGGAGCCCAGCAGCCCTCATGCTGTGAAGGGTTTGCCCCACATAAGGCTGAGCGCTCAGCACCGAGCAAGATGCTCACAGGTTGGACTGTCTGGCTCTGCACCATGATTGATCCTCCCTTGGTGGGAAAGCTCAGCACAGTACCTTGCCAACTCCATAGCTTTATTTCAGATAATGCAGCCAGACCGCTACACAACAACTGCTGCAAGAAGGAGTGTCGTTTGGCTGTAAAAGATGATGACCTGAAAGACTTACACTGAACAAGCCCCACCCTTTCTGTGGGGCAAATGTATTTTTTTACCTCTCACCAAAAAGAAGTGAAGTGCTGCTTTGGTATCCTCGGGCTCTTTTTTTTTTTTTATTCTAGAGCTTACAAAATAACTTTTAAAAGCTTGTGTCGCCCACTTGGTTTACAGAAGATTTGCTTTTTACAAGATGAAGGTAAGCAATATTTAATTATGCAAGCCTAATTGCATCCCTTTATTAGCAAGCCAAGATTATAATTGCCCACTACACTTCATTTTCCTTAGCAAAAACTACCACAACATCTATGTCTGAGTGGCTGGGGGGGCTCCCTTTGTTTTAGCCTGTTTTCCTTTAAAAGCAAAATCCTCAGCTCTTTGTACAGTTAGCCAGTATTTACAACAGCCGTTTCTGTGGCAGCAGTACTTGCCAGACAATACTGCTAGCCAGTTACAAAGTTGATTACATGTATGTACAACAAATACACCCTTAACATGGCATAAACTTCCTGTACGTTTGATCTTGAAAGATACTCCCTTCCTTTTACACATATAGAGATATGTATTCAGATTGTCTTCTTTCCATAGATCTCTAAAAGCAATATACAAATACTCTATCAGAAATGAGGCATGTGGCTTCTGGAAAAAAAAAGGTTTTAAAAAATCGTCAAATCACATCTGAGAGTAATTTTAGAGATTAAGTAAAGATGTATATTGCCACCTTTTAATTGAATTCCAAACATGAGAAAACAAAGTAAAAGTTTCCAATATTTTTCATCAATTTGAGCACTAGAAGCCAAACTCTTTAACATGTTTGTGAAACACATCTACTGAGCGTATAAAAGCATGGCCCTTTTTTCAGCATATCCCAGTAGTACAGATGTCACAAGGAGCAAAACCCACCTCACAAATCTTTCTGTCAGCTGCTGTACAAAATCAAATATTTCGTGCCAGTTCTGCGCTACACTCCCAGATCTGGAAAGAAAACAAAAGCACATTAGTAGGCCTTATTTAAGGAAACCAGGCAAGGAAGGGTGACAATCGGTGAACAATTAGACCATACAGGACCATTTGCTTTCTGAAATATTTCAAGTTAGCAGCACTCCCGGCTCAGCGCTACTTGCGTGCCATTTCTGTCACGATTTGTGAAGCCCACGGCATGGCGAAACGCATACATCACACGGCGCCCCGTAGTGAGGAACACACCGCTCCGTGCCCCCCGGGACGGCAGGCCGGGCTGCGGCGATCTGTTGCTCGCCACCTTCACCCCAAAAACAGGGTGATCGACAGCTCCGGAGGGGGGGGGAGGTGTCCCTCAAAAATGTTCCCCCCCAGGGAACGCGCCCCCCCCGCCACCCCTCACACCCCCCCCCGAAGCCCTCCTTCTGCCGGCTTCACCCTCTCCACGGACACGGAGGGTCGGGGGGATCCATCCCACCCGATCGCGGCCAGGCCCGCGGCGACGGATCTAAACTTCCTGCGAGCCCCCCGCGGCGACGGTTGGCCCGTAACGGCCCTTCGCTCGCGGCGACCGTTAGCCCCTAACGGCCGGCACGGCGCGCGCGGCCCCCTCAGCCCCGCGGCGGCCCCGACGGGCGCGCGCGGCCGGAACAAAAGCCGGGCCCCTCGCTCCCCGTCCCGGTCCCCGGCGGCCCTTACTTGTCCAGCACGAAGTACATATCGAAGGCGCCGTGGCACGACGGCCCCGCGGGGGCCGGGGCGGCGGCGGGCAGCAGCGGCAACAGCAGCAGCAGGGCCGGCAGCCCCCGAGGCGCGGGCCCCGCCATGGGGCGGCGGCAGGCGGCGGTGGCGGAGGGACGCGGGGGCCCGGCGCTGCCGTCCTGCCGCCGAGCGGGCGCGGGCGCTGCTGAAGTGGCCGCCCCTCGCCCGCCGCCGCGGCTAGCCCAGCCCGGCCCGGCCCGGCCCTCCCCGCCCGTCAGCGGCGCTGCCTGAGGCGGGGGCCGGGGCCGGGCGCGCCCCTCTGCGCCTGTGTGGCGCGGCCCGCCCCCCGCCGCCCCGAGCCGTGCCCCCCGCCCCGCTCCCCGCCCCGGACGCCTCCCCGACGGGGCCGCCGCTCCCCCCGCTGCGCCTCCTCGGCGGCCGGGCCCGGCCTGCCTCCCCCCCGCCCTCCGCCACGGCCGGCAGGGCCCGCCCCGCTCCGGAGGGCAGCGGCGAGGAGCGGCCGGGGACAGCGGGGGGGTGGCGCGGCCCACCCGCGGGACGGTCGGCGGGGGAGCGGCAGCGTCCCCGGCCCGGCCCGGCCCGGGTTCGGCTCGGCTTGCGCAAGGCTTGAAAGCCCGCAAGAGCCCACCGAGCCGATTGCGACACGCGGGGGATGTGTTATTCCACGGTAACAATGAAAGCGCGTAATTAAAACAACCCGCGCGGCTCCCTGAGCTGCTCGGGCTTGGGGAGGGCGAGCGGCTCCCCCGCCCCGCCTTCCCCGGAGCCTCCCCGGGTCTGGCACAGCCAGGGCCAGCCGCCCCCCGAGGGGCTCCGTCGGGAGCCTCATGGGGTCCCTTTTGATGTTTTTTGGTAAATCTTGGGGTTCTTTGCCGGGGTGCTGAGTGTCGAACCTTTTTCTCCATCCGCAGCCAGCTCAAAGCTGCTGCCGTCCCCCTTGCAGCCCTGCGTTAGCCATTTTCTGTGTTAGAAACCGGCTGCAACGGATCCAAACTGTTGCTCCGGGACCACGCACGTGGTAACCACCAAAATGTAGTGATTTACAATAGACTGTGCAAAACTAAATATAGAGCAGACATTTGGTTTGAAGCACAAGCTGGATCCTTCGCGGCGAACATGAGGCACTGAAGAAAGCATCACTTTATGCTGCAGGAATATTATCTTTCAGATTTTTCCATCTGTGGTTTCAGATTTTCACAGGAAGTTCAAAGATGCTTAATAATCTTAAAATACTGTCTGAAGGCTAAAAAGATGCGTGAATTTTCTGTGAAGAAAAATGCTAGTCATGTGACAAGCTGCATAAACCAAAATTATCTCCTAAGTTAAAAATAAATGTCTAGGCTCTATTTCTTTGTTTGCTTTCTGGAGTTTTCTCCACGAGTGCTATGTGACAAGCAACTAAGAGGACTTGAAATAAAATTCGTTATTCTTTTTTTCACCACTTGTGTGCCTAGTGTTTTGTTTTAATAGCATCTACTTTGAGCAGCTTTAATTTACAGTGGACTGCATTCCCCGCTTCAACGCATGGAAGCCGCTGTGATGCCAGGCTCTCAAGCACCAGTGACCTCAGGAGACTTCAAATTAGGACCAGACTCGGGATTCTCTCTTGTAACGTGTTAAGTTACATTTTAGTAGCCAAGTAATGTGCTAGAGCTCTCAGAAGCCTGTCTCCCATCATAACATCAATCACAGGAGCAATGAGTCAATAAGGCTGTCCAACTGTGGAAAGATAAAACACAGTTCAGAGGTGCCCCGTGCCTTATGACAAAAAAACATGTTTCCTCCAGAATCTGACAGTTCTGGCTGGCGATGGAAGTGGTCAGAGGGTGAGCAATTTACCAAGACAAAAATCCCCCAGAAATTAGTGATTTCCCCCATCACCTGCCAAATAAATTATTCATGAGTGAGTATGAGTTTGTGACTGGCAGTAAGCTTGTCATGGCCTTGTGGCTTTTATTAAATTAGTGTTTTATGGGGCTGCATAGAGGATATTACCTGGAACCCTACCATTTGTTCCCAAGATGCTCTTTTTTTTTTCTCTTCCTCACAGTAACGATCTCATTTCTTAGGCTGACCATCTTATTTACATTTCCCTTTCAACGGTCACTGCTCTGCTGTCGGTTTTTAATTTGACGAGAGCTGCTATGCGTCCTGCTGGCGCTACACAGAGGTACGGGTGCGTCAGAACCTCCCTGGGAGGAACTCTCTTGGCATGGGCATCGCGGGGCACACAGGCGAAGAGGAGGGCAATGAGCCTCTCGGGATTTATTTAGTAAGAATGCCAATTTGCCAGCGCCCCAGCCACCAAACCGCAATGCCATGCCTTACAGCAAGTAGTCCTCCACACCAGGAGGAGAAACGAGGCGCGTCTTTGATTCTAGAGGGGTCACTGAAGAAAAGTTTAAAGGAGAAACACACTGTTTGTGTTTCTGGCAAGAACTGAAGCGATGAGGCTGTGGGAAAAGCATGGCTTACTGCCTAACGGGATCCCTGTTCTACTGGGGTCATAAAGGCTGGCACACTGCTCAGGAGATCCAGGCAGCCTGAGCGTCATTGGTGGGTGAGAAAAATACACAGTATGGAATGGGGAATGATATTTGTTATCCTCATTGTGCCTCCGTCTCTCAGTCAACATCTTTCTTGTTCACGCATGATAAAATACAAGAAGAAGCCCGCATCAGTCACGCCAGCGGTAAGCTGGCAAAGTTGATATCTTTAACATCCATCTTCTCCCTGTCACTGCTAACAGACAGGTTTCCCATGCTGAATTGCTCGTTGGAATGACAGGACTCCACGCAGAATTCTCAAGTATTTTCTTGTTAAATTGGGTCACAACACAGTCCTGACGCTCTGAGATCAAACAAATTATTTCTGTTTTCCCTGCTGTGGACTTCTGAACAACACTTTAAACAAGTGCTATTTCTTATAGGGAGAATGACTTGAGGATTGCAGATTGCTGTCAGCATTCCCGTGTGCAGGCATGTGTCATAGATTAAGCCCCGGAAAAATTTAATGTTGAATATGCACTGGTGTTACAATATTTTATTTTTTTCTATATCATTTCCTTTTGCTGTCAGTGCAAATAAAACAGTCAGATGAAGTGGCTCTGTCAGGACATTCGAATGGGAGGACTGAAAAGAGCTTTACAAAACAAAGTATGTGAAATAAATACACAAAATTAAAATTACATGCAGTTAGAATTCCATCTTAAGCTGTACCATATCTGCACATCTTCATCTACCAGTGACTGAAAGCTGCATCTGCACAAACAAGACAGAATTGGTTTTTAACCAAGATAATGACCTAACAAGGATCATGTGGCTCTCACAGGCCATGTAGGTGAATCAGACACATCAGCTGCTCCAAAAGGGATCTTGGGCCTCTCCCCTCTGCAAGAGGAGCTGGGAAAGTCACAGTCAAAGGCCGGAGATCTTTCATTTCATCCCGTTTCCTGCCATCTTTGGATGGTTTCCTGCGGGCATGGTGCTCTGACCCGGCACATCCATGTCAGAATGCCTCCTCCCTGCTGGCCCGAAGGCAAAGCCAAGCCTCAGGATGATGCAAGTTGGAAATTTCACAAAAGTCCATGGACCAACAGTGATTTATGACAACCAAAGATCTGGCTCATGAAGTTCTTAATGTCTTCAAGCTAGCAATGCTAAAGGATAACTAAGCGGTATTTTACAGTCCCTGTGGATGCACAAAACACGGAAGATTAAGGGCCGAGCAGCCTGTGGTTTGCCTGGGACCCAAGAAAAGCAAAGGCTGATAACCCATTCCATCTCAGAAGTGCTGCGCAGTGCCGGCCTCTCCCTTCCCCGCAGAGGCGTGCAGTACAGGGCAGGCTTTCTGAGGGGTTCCAAAACAGGCTGCCTGGGCCAGCCCCGGGAGGAGACCGTGTCCTGTCATCCAGCTGTTGGAAATTGTACTTTCAGCACATGAGACTGTGTTTGGAAAGAGCTGCCCCTGTCAGATGGGGATCTGTGCTGGCCAGGAGCATGAAACAATGAGGTGATGATGCAGATGAGAGAGAGATGGGCATGGAGATACCAGGCAGGAGTTCATGGTGCTTGGTGGTGGGAAGTACTTTGTTGCTGGGGTGAGGTGACTTCAGAGGGAGGAGAAAGGACATTCAGGCTTACCTTAACCAAAGTCAAACAGTGGGTCCGTAACCACACAGGCTGCCTTCTCTATGGGCTACAAAGGGTTGGTAGGTCTTTGTTGCTGGTTAAACTCAGTTCTGGTCCAGGATACCTCTGTACAACAACCATGAGACAGGCTGCTTTCTACAAGATGCTCAACGATTGCCAAAATTTTGTCTGGGAAAAATTAAACGTGTGTGTGTGTGTGCAGCTGCAGTTCTGATTAATTAAATACACTTTCTGATTAAGGTCCGGATTTGTCATTCTGCCACACGCAACAGGAGCAGAGTGAAATGGGAAAGCTGAAGGTGTCCTGGTCCTTTTCCCAGCTCCAGCGATGCCAGCGCTTTGAGATGCTCTGAGCTGTATGAACCGGTGGACAGGGGTGATGCTCATGGAAACCCTTGAGCTGTTCCAGCTTAAAACAGAATTTGACTCAAGGCAGCTCACAGGAAAATATTTTTCTTCTCCCATCACAGGATATAAACAACACGTGGAAGTCTCATGCTTTGCAAAAGGAAAGAGAAACCAGAGTGACTCCAGAAGTAACACAACATGCGGTAGTTTTTCAGGAGCTGCCTCCTGGAGGATTAGTGGTACAAATCCTTTTTTCCCTTTACAGATGTAGCCTCGCGGTCTGTACCCATTCTGTAAACCAGTGTATAAATGAATAAATAAAAAGGATAGCATTAAGTAACACAGGAACTCTCATGTTAGTGTGGTGTTACATATATCATCCAGATGGAAAGTATCTGTCTAGACAAATCTGGGAATTATGCAAGCTCAGAATTCTTGAATAACCATTCCTTTCCGACATCATTAAACAGTTTGCAATACCCACTAAAAATACACACAAAAACACAGGAAAAAATAACCCCACAAACCTCTGAAAATTAGGAAACATAATAAATATTAGCGGTATGTTGGATGAGAGAAGCTATAAATGTGAGAATACAGGGTGATGTCAGTAGTATGTGCACATCGGACCACTAGTTGCCCAGACAAGCCAGGGATGATAATTAGTACTCATTCCTGGTCTTGGCAAAGGTGGAGAAGGCTCCATTATTTGTTGGGGTGATTATCTGCCAGGGCACAGAGCAGTTTGTTTCCACTTTTTCAGAGCAGTTTGTTTCCACTATGCTCAGATGAGCAGCAGGAATGAAAACAAAGAAGGAAGGATGGGCTGTCCTGGTGCAAACCCTCACAGAATAAAAATAAATCCATCTTGCCCGGAAGAGCAGAAAAAAGCGCGATAGAAAACATTGAGGTCCCTCCCTGCCTCGGGAGCCGCCGCTGGCGCAGGGCAGCGCTGAGGGATAACTCAGGCTGGGATCTTAGCACAACTCTAGAGTTGTAGTGACCCTTTTTGGTCTTCTCGGGAAACACCGGCCCCACTAGAGGAGGCAGAGGAATGAAGCAGGCAGGAACTCTCCCTGAAGAGCAGGACATCCCATAACAAGGGAAATGCATTTCTGAGTAGTATACAGAGGAGGAAAAAAAAAAAACATAAGCAGGTATGAAACAGGCTGTGATCCTGCAGCCCCCCAGTTTCCCACAGTTTTATCACTGACTCTAGGGGAAAAGGATTGAACCCCTCCTAGGGCGCATCCAAACAGAAATGTGACTGTTGTTCTATTTGGGGTTATACTGGTTAAAAAGTGACTAATGTTTATCTACCTCGCCTGACCTCTTTGGGGCCAGAAAGGAGAAAGAGAACATTATGCTGGGAACTCAGTTTTGTCTTCCTAGGCCTAGGAGAGAAACGGAAAAAGAACAATTGGGAGAATAAATGACAAGACAAGTGCTTATACGGCTATTTGGGGAAAATTGCACAAATATTTATGCAAGGACAGTGAGCTGCAGCAGGACTCCCCCTGACAGCGTGCATGAGCCACCGTTGGATCCACAGCCTGAAGAGCAGATGTGCCAATTTCCTGTATTTGATGATGATGGGTCCTAATTGCGCCAGAGCTGTGGCAATGTCCTTTCTTATGTATGACTCTTAATTTTGTTTCATGAAGTCATCTGTGCAAGGCTCTTCCGGCGTGCGATCGTGGTCGAGCGACAGTCACGAAGGGCTGGGCGCTGAGCAGCAGCAGCGTCCGGACCCTTCCCCATCGCCAGCATACTCATGGCAGAGTGAGAAATTCGTTCCCCTACCAGCTGTACTCGCTGCCCAAGTCCTGTGTTTCTCCTTAAAAGTACAGTTCAGTGGAATGTAAGCTTTTTCCGGCCCAATAGCCAGGGGTACATCCCACCTGCAGCCAGTTGCCTGCGGCCCCGTGCTGGAATACAGCGTGCTGAAACACCTTGCCCATGCTCTGACCAAACATAACTCATTTATGGTCCGACCAGAGCCCACTGGGATTTGGGTCTGTTCCTCAGCTTTCTTTACCTCTTGTAGGACAGAGTGCTACCGACAGTGTCTGCTGGGGGACAATCCAGCTCGGCAGAGACCACCACTCAGAGAGGCTGTTAGTTGGGGGGGGGAGATTTTCCGCTGTGTTTTTTCAGCAGGGGAATTTTCCTTGGTGGCATTGTCGCTGGTGCTTTTTTCAACAACTTTTCATGATTCCCCTATCTTTCTTGGAGGGTGGTCTCATTCCTTTCCATGTTTTTTGCCAGTTTATTTGGATTTTTTTTCCCCTTTTTCCTCTTTTTCTTTCCATCCATAATTTGAGGTGTTCCCCAGTTTTGGAGTTTGCCAGTGGAGCATTTATTTATTTTATTTATTCAGATAGGGACTTTTATAAGTTTTGGAGAAGCTTTTAGAGTGGGTTGCTTGGTTTTTTCCCAGCTTCTTTCTTGCGTGACATTTTGAGGAAGCATCGTGCTTTATCGACTTTTTTTTTTTAAAATCTTCTCTTCCCTTCTTTTGTGGGATTTGGTCATTTATCCTTTCCTGTGGGTTCTTCTTTCTGTAGGCCGGGGCCATGGCTATGGGTTACTTCTGGGGCCACCTACAGCCCCAGCAGCTGTTGGGTGTTCCCTGGTTGTGGTCTGTGATTATAAAGGCTGAAACCTGAGGGCTCTTTTCTTTTGCTGGGTGTCACCTGGGGGACATGCTGCTGTTGGGCAGAGGGAGTCATGCTCCTGCAGCTCAGCACAGAGAGAGTTTGGAGTTTTGCAGAGCTGGGAGAGGTAGAAATTCTGCTTCCAGCAGATCAGGGCTGTGCAGTGGGGCTGTATGGGGCTCGGTGGCCAGCCGGTACCTGGCTGCCCCCACTTCTAGAGGGGCCCCAGCTGCCCTGAAGAAGACACAGGGGGTGGTTGTGGTCTGTCCTGCAGGAGCCTCATGGAGGAAAGAGCTGGAGGAGGTGGGAATGGGGCTGTGTACCACCAAGAGGGGCAGAGGAGGAGATGCCAGACCTCTTGTGGAGGTCTTGTGGAGACCTGCCTGCAGGCAAGAGCCAGGGCACGTGGGAGGAGGGATGGGTGGAGGTGGTGCTGCCATGAGAGGTGGATGGAGGCTCCAACCTGGGGCAGCTTGTGCCATCTGACAGCTGGGGAAGGGCTCCTTCTCTGCTTTCTGGCCACTGCGCTGAGAGTGAGGGAGGGGAGAAGCACCGCAGAGTGAGGCTCTGGGTGCTGACCATACAGGGCAGGGTGATGTCTGCTAGGGAGGACTCGGGAGGAATGAAACAGCTCAGGTGGATGCTCGCCTTAAAGGCTTTGAGCAGATCCTCGTGGCACAGCAAGTGTGGGAGGAGCAGAGCCTCCACATTGGTCCAGGTTGCTGTGTGGGTACCTGAGAGGTGGAGGGAGTGCTGGTGGATGGATTGGGCCCTCCAGGAGAGGGTCAGGGAGAGGGATTGCCTTCCACATGCAGGAGTGGCTGCGAGGTGTGGAGTTCCTCCGGGGACTGGGTGACCGGCTGGTCTGAGGCTGGGATGGGAGGGTAGCACCGTGCTGGGCGGTGGCAGCAGGACATAGGGAAACCCTGTCGCCACAAAGCCAGCTGAGCTCTGGGGCAGAGCAACACAGAGAGGTGCAGTCTGCACCCTTTGAAGAGTTTTAGGACCTGACTAGTGAAAGCCCTGAGCTTTGGTCTGGGCTTGGTGTTTGCCATGTTTTGGGCAGGAGGTTGGACCATCTGAGGCACTTTCCAACCTGGTTTACTGGGGGATTTTACCTCTTTAGCCTAAAGAGATGATGTGCTTTGGAGACGCAGACTGTAAACTGGGTTGCAGTACTGTCTTTTGCTGCCTTGCTTAATTTCAGGTTACTGAAAAATTTTCAATCAAAATGCAAACTCCAGTCGAACCTTCTAGAGGATGTGCTTGGTGAAAACCCAAATTTTACTAAATAGACTGGTATTTCTACCACAGTCAGTCTGTCTTCTTGTTCTGTCTGCTGTCAGAGACTGCTGGGCAGGAAGGGAGCTTGTGGGAGTGTTTGCCAGCCGAGTCACAGCCCTGCCAGGTTACTTGCCAGCCGAGCCTGCTGGCAGCATGGGTGTGCGTCAGCCCTACTCGCCCTGTTTGTGTGAGCAGTTCCACAGCTGCCTGGGTGATAAGTCATTTCTTGTGCATTGGTGTGACTGTACCAACCTTCAGACAGGAGTGAGATAGTAGTGATGTATCTTAACTGCCTGGTATTTAAATTTGCATGACTCTGCATTACCCTTTCCTCAATTTCTCAATACCTGAAAAAAAAAGTTAAACTTGTACTATATAGCGAGCAGTACTCATGTCCTGTTTTCTGTAATTCAAGAGATTACCCTTTTATTTCTTCCTATGCTTAGATAGTTATGGTAAATAGAGGTGGAGCAGTGTTGTCTGCGATTCCAGATTTCATTTCAAGCAGTGGTGTTGGCAGAGCAGTAAATGCAATTATCTACCATGAACAGGAAGGGTAGTGTCTCTTCACCCAGAGATCAGCAGATGAAGCATCTTTGCAAGGGTTTCATGGTTTTGGTGTCTTGGAGATAACTCTGTTAACCAAGCCTAGAGCTGATGCGATTTATCAGGACGCAGAAGGTGGCATACTTAGTGTGGTGGTTTAAGCCCAGGCAGCTGCCCCCTGAATTTACCCCCGGTGGGACAGGGGAGAGAATTGGAAGAGTAAACGTGAGGAAACTTATGGGTTGAGATAAAGACTGTTTAATAGGTAGAGCAAAAGCCACACATGCAAGCAAAGCAAAACAAGGAATTCATTCACCACTTCCCAATCACAGGCAGGTGTTCAGCCATCCCCAGGAAAGCTGGGCTCCACCGGTGTAAGGGTGACTTGGGGAGACACATGCCCACACTCCAAATGTCCCCCCACCTTCCTCCTTCCCCAAGTTTACACACTGAGCATGATGTCATATGGCATGGAATATCCCTGTGGTCAGTTGGGGTCAACTGTCCCGGCTGTGTCCCCTCCCAGCTCCTTGTACCCCCAGGCTCCTTGCTGGTGGGGTGAGAAGCAGCAAAGGCTTTGGCACTGTGTAGGCACTGCTCAGCGGTAACTAGAACGTTCCTCTGCTATCAACGTTATTTTCAGCACAAGTCGAAAACAAAGCCCCATACCAGCTACTGTGAAGAAGCCACCTCTATCTCAGCCAGAATCAGCACAGTTAGCAATGGTTTTGGGGATGGGTTACGGTTGCCATACAGTGGCAGTCACAGGAAAAGAGCTAGGTTTGCTAACTGTCATCCTGATGTGGCAGCGTTTTAGTATTAATGTTGAATTATTGTGGTCTCTTGGCTGAAAAGAACATTATAAAGTAAAAGTTTTATTCAGCAAAGCTAAACAAAAAGCAAAATAGCTCATGGTACCAGGGATTTTTCCTCTCAGTGTGCCTCTCCAGTGCTTTTGGAAACTACGGCTGACCTTGTGGTTAAGGCTCAAAAGCTGATTGCAGGGGAAGACTTGATAATGTGAAACCCACCACGATTTCCTGCATAGTACCCAGAAAGCACCGGATTGCCTGATTTTCAGCTTTCAGTCTGTGAGACGGTGACTTGGTTTCTGCTATTCCTTTGCTACCCGTGATGTTTAGAAAAACTGATCTCTCCAGGCTTTTCTGTAGCGCTGGTAGCAATGTGCCCCTTGTAGGGGATGGACACCTTTGTTATTGTACCTGTGTGTCCTTGGTGATGTCCCGCACACAATTACTGTGTGGATTTGTGCCTTCTGCAGAACTCCTGCTGTGATGGCTCTGCAGCACCTCGGCACAAGCATCCCTTCTGGTACGGACCCCAGCAGGCCCCTGCCCAGCTCTCTTCTGGCAGCAGAGTCAGCAGGCTCCCAGTGCAAGGGGAGGCTCACGCTGCTTGTACCCATCTGCATTTCCCCTGACTTGGTTGAGAAGTGCTCCTCAGTTTCTGCACGGAAGCAGCTTTTTTCTCTCGGTTACAAGACCATCATAGCAGAAGATACCTGTTGTGAAGCATGTTCGGAGTGGGAGGTACTTCAGTTGCTGCTGAGGATGTGCAAATAAGATATGGTTTAATTCACTGGCCAACTCATTTCCTGAGCCAGAGACAGCGATGAGTCAGAGTGTGTTCACCTGGACAACTCACAGACACCTCACCTAAGCACAAGCAAAGATGCTGTGTGGCATGGACCAGCTATGGTGCATATGCCCCTTAGCAGTTCCCTGGCAGTGCTGTCCCATCTCTCTCTGCTCAGTAACATTTATTTGTTTTTCTAATTGCTCATTTAGGCTTTTGTGCTCTTGACCATTGGAACCAGCTGTACCTCAGGGAGTGAGTCAGAGTCATCGTGGGCTTGGAGAGGTACTTGGTGCGCACAGAGGAAAAGAAATGGGGGATGCTGTCACTGGGGCAAGGGCAGGCAGATGTTTCAGTCGAACGGGGTTCATTTGGGACCAGTCTGCTGCTCTGCGATTACTGTCATCCCCTTGGTTTTTTTCCAGCTGTGCCCTTAGAAATGCAGTTTCTGTGGGAACTCATTCCCAGTTAATTTGTGCCAGCAGTGTTTCTCCCACCCAGCAATGCACTGCAGTCCCTGCACAGGTTTTCAGCATCTTGTTACCTGCCGGGCACTCGAGCACTTGCTGAGGCTAAAGCCGTGTTAAAAGATGGCCAGTTATCCCGAGTTTGGCTAGGAGAGGTGAATCGTGCATACCCATGTGTATGCAGAGGAGACTGAAGTGTGGCTTAGGGCGTCATCTTGTTGAGCTTGACTTGTCCTAGATGATAAACATCCACAGTGAGTCAGTTGTCCTGGGTGATGGAAAAGATGGAGACGCAGTTCACCTGGCCAAATGTAGGTCTCAGATTTTGGACGGATTGAGTTGCTTCTGCATCAGAAGATGCAGAGCTTGTGCTTAGGCATCAGCGAAAGAGAGATCTGTGCTCAGTGGGATGAGTGCCACTGGTAGAAACCATACAGCTTGTCATTGGTCCTGGCAGCCACAAATTCAGACTTTGTGTCCCACTGCAGCATTTCTGTCTGCAAAGCCGCTCCAGTGTGGTGTCTCGGAGCCCAGCCGTACCCAGTGTGGCACAGTGGGTTATTCCATGTTTGCTGTGCACAGCATATGCCATCCTGGTAGGTTTGAAGTCACTTTGCAGACAGAAAGCAGAAGGCTGGCCGTAGAGAGAAGTTGCAAGGAAAGCACAGCTTGAAATGTGGGAGCCGCTTATCAGCTCTGCCCGTCCTTATCTACAGGAAGTGAGGAATAACCCCCGTAAATCATGTCCTATAAATCAAACCCTACCGATCTCTCCTCTCATGAGCCATGTCACAGGAACCTTGATGAACAGCAGTGAAAGACACAGCTGAGTCATCAGCAAGGAGCCCTCACCTTGCTGCCTACCTCATGGGAAGTTGATTTTTCTGCCAGGGCATACAAACAGCTGTCTTCCTCCTTGTTTTCCCAAGACAGGACTGGCTGAGCACACAGTAGCCCCTTTTCCAGACAGGGTAAGTGACAGAAATGTGGGATGTCACTCTGTATGCACATGTCAGGAGCCAGTTTTAGTAAGGAAGCTGAGCGGGGCTGCTGTTGTACTACAGTTTGTCTCACAAACCAACAGGAAGAAGGATCTGAGAGATCCAAGTCATCTGGAGATTGCCAGCTGGGGTAGGCAGGGCTGTGTGGTCACAGCTGTGAAACTAGTTCCTTATAGCCAAGGTACCAGGCCTTGCTTGTTAATATTAACTTTCCCAGCTTCACTAATACTGAAGTCTCCCAATGTGGTCATTAGGGAAGGAGGGTGCATGTGCACGTGCGTAGGTGTGGACCATAATGCTGGATCCTGGCAGCACGAGGGAACTGAGTCAGCGCAGCATCCCGAGTGCTTCGGTAAATCACCCAAACTAGCCTTCATTTTTAACTTGAAATCAACACAAAAATGATGGTAAGTTTCTCTGGGGTCTTGTCTCATACTTTTTTCCACTGTCCCACCACCTTACAGTAATGCAAGACATCTCTCTGCTGCTGTGTGTCAGGAGAAAGCCCCCCATCTTTGTGTAAAGATTTTCAGTGTGTGAAGCAAGTAAGCTCAAATCTCTGTCTCTTGTTCTTAAAGTTCCCAGGTTTCCTTGAATAAGATGTGTTAAAAAAAAAAAAAAAAAAAAAAAAAAAAACCAACAACAACCCAACCAAAACCAAACACACACCAAACCACAGCCAGTTCCTCACCTTTTGTGCTGTGGGAATTGAGAGCATTCAGCATCTTGTAGAAGGTGTTTCATGTCTTGCAGGATGAAACACTTAGTTACTGAATGCAGCTCATCAATGCAGAATGCCGTGATATAATTTAGAAGCTCATTAGAGATCATAATCACAGTGACAGATGTTGATGAGAAGTAGGAACCAACAAAAAGAAGAATAGGGGGCAATTTGTCACAAGGATGTTAGTTACAAAAAGATTTGGGGACAAAAATTTCTGAAATAACTAATGATTTAGTTTATCACTTGGAAGCTTCTATTTAGGTTTCTTGGTGCTTAAATCACTTGGGAAATAGGACTGAAGCACCCCAATATGGAAAGGCCTTTTCAAGAAATTACTCTTGTAACGGGCATAATTTCAAATCATGTCTGCTAAAACATGTTAAAATTGGGCATGCCTTTATCCTAAGCGAGTTATTCATAACATAGTAACCCTGTGCGTCGAATGCAGTGGGGATGGGACCTTTGCTGTGCGGTGGGAGAGCTGGAAGAGAAACTGGAGCAACTCAATGTGCACTTGGCTTGACTGTAGGTTGGTGGCACGTGTTCTTAATAGCAGAACTTCTAATGACTGCCAAAATGATGTTATTTGGCCAGTTACCGGAGTAAGTGTAAAATCATTAAAAGATAGGTTTGGAGATGTACAGCCTTCCTTTGTGTTACCCACTTTCTTTTGGTTGCATCATCAAGATGGAGACAGATTTCACAGAAACGCATTTCCCGTGCAGGATTTGGCTCTTGGCTGGTTACCGCCCCTCTCCCTCACACAGCAGATGATGATGACGACTGTGTTTGGGGGGGATATCCTCAATATATGTCACGCACAGCTTGAGAGAGAAGGAAGAGGAGCAGTGTTGCAGTGTGAACAGCTATGTGGGAGTCTCAAAACCAGCGTGAAGCCCTTCAGTCCGTTGTAACACCGTGCACAGTGGTGGCTGTGACTGAGCAGGGTAAAACCATCAGCTTTTCACCGAGAATCAAACTCTCCTGCTAACTGACCTGTGCAGATTTCTCCGAAATGGGCACTAGGATGATCTGGTTTTGCTCAGACTGTTTGAGCGTCCTCCAAAGGCTGGTCCCACCATGTCCTTGCACACCGGGAAGCGCAGCATCCCGTTCCCCAGGCAGCTCTGCCAGCCGTCACTCTCAGGGTGTGGGTTTTCCGAGGGAAATCCAGCAGATGCTGCCCATGGAGAGCAACTAGGGTTTGAAAGCAGAGATGAGAGGCTGGTGTGTGAGCGGTTGCTCAGGCACAGAGCAGTTGTCTGTAGGAAGGCTGTCTAGGGGACAGAGCCTGAGTGCTTTGGCTGTCACTGGAGGGGTGAGCCCTGATCTCTGCTGCTCTCGGGTGCTCTCTGTGCCATGCAACTGCCGAGTTCAGTGATTGTGAAATGACCTGGGGCAGTCGGACAGCCGTGGGAAGTAAAGCTTCAGGGTTTCAATACTGGAAGTTGGTTAACAAAACCATTATTAGACTGTCCTGGCATGTGGGCTCGCTAGGATGTGAAGTCACCTGATGAAAACATTGCCCAATAACAAAAATCTCCTAGCAGAAAATGAGCTTTCTGTTGCTGCAGTGCTGTTCTTCTGAGGTTTTCCATCTGCTTTACAAACAATATCTGACTGAGCCTAGCAACGCTTCTGTGAGAACAGCATCTCTAGTGACAGTTTCCAGCTGTCTAGCAGACGAGAGCACCCAGGTGCCGTGGTAAACCAGGGAGTGAATAATAACTCTTCCCATTTTATGGAGGGCAGGATGCTGTTGCAAGATGGAAAGGGACCACCTAGACAGACTGTTTCACAGCTGAACATACCTACATAGGCACAAAAGATGTGAGCAAGGAGCGTGATATAAGGTCATATAAGCAAATATAAGAGAATAAATCCAAATCGTTCAATTAACTTCACCTTTGGAAATGTGGGCTAAGCAATTTTGGCCAGTAGCTCCTAATTTTCCCTGTTTTGAAAAGTTAGCACAGCCTCATAAACCACATAGCCCGCCAGGGCCAGGCTCAGTGTGGCCGTTTCCAGGTCTGTTGCCTGGTGCCAGCCACTGTGGCTCTTGGTAGCCCTGCCTGGCCCTTCTTGGGGGGGCAGGAGGGGCTGTGGGGTGCCATGGAGCACTGAAGGCAGCCAGAGCCTCGAGCTGGGGCTATGGCACAGATGATCTCCATAAACTGTGATGACATTAATCTAATGTATGCCTTCTCCTACAAATGTGAATACCAACAAATACAAATCCTATGCAAATAAGGCATTCGCGCAGTATGTGCAAATGGTTGAACATCTGAGGACTCAAATATTATATCAGAAGTTTTTCACATGCATGCCTGTTCCAAAATTTGCTGTTACAGAGCCCTTCTGTGTTCCCATGGGAACTCTCAGGTAAGGGGGAGAGATGTGCCAGCAGCTCCGCTTCAGCTCAAAGGAGCACCTGAAGCAGGAACCATCTCCTCCTCCCTGGATTCCCCCTCCTTCCCCAAGCCCGCAGCTCCTGCCAGCGCCTGGCTGCTCAGAGGGACTCGCACCAGCCTCTGGGGCACCCCTCGGTGGGGGGAAAGGTGGATGTGAAGCCTTCCTCGGAAAAGGAAGCGGTACCCTCTGCCAACTGGCAAAGAGCAAGTGCTGGCACTAGCTGCAGAAGAGAAATTATTCATTCCTTCTGCAGGAGCACACATTGGGAATCCCTCTCCCAGCCGTGCTCGCTGCAGCCCAGGCAGCCAAAGGGGTTTGGGTGTGTGAGCGCCCCAAACAGGCAGGGAAGTTTCTTCTGCCGGGTAAAAGGTCTCACCCCTTTCACAAAAAGGAGAAGGAAGTAGAGGACGGCTGTGTGGTTTGCCTGAGACAGCAGGAAGGAAAGGGGGGGGTGTGAATGTAGTTCCCCCATGCTCCCATCCAGCACTACGGGGAATTTGGTTTGCAACAGGAACAGAAAAAGGTAAAAACAAGTAGGAAGTGTGCAAGATCTTAAGTGTAAAAACAGGATGCAGAGCCCCCCCCCCCCCCCCCCCCCTTTTTTTTTTTCTTAGCTGCCACTGAAAGAAAGCACAGGGTCTAAGGGGGATTTAAAGTTGAGCTGGATCTTGCAGCACAAAAGTATGCTGGATACAGCAGGGTCTGTAGGAACCTCCTAAGAATAACGAGAGGAGGGGGAAATAAGCCAGGAGTTCACGTACAGACTGCCAGAGGCAATGCTCCAGATGAAGGGACCAGAAGCATAGAGATGAGGACTTCAATGGAAATTGTTGGTAGAAGAGTTGCAAGGATGGTTTTTGTAACTACAGGACTGTTCAGATTGCTCTTTCCATTTTAAGCCACTGTTGCTGTGCAGTCAGGGATGGTGATTTAGGAGAGGGAGCAAGTCTGATGATGGGTTTATAATCCCACATAAGGACTCTTCTCCCTTAAAAACAGGCCAGCTTTGGTGGTGGTGATAGGAAGACTGAAGATGTGAGCTCTGAATCGCCCTCTGGAGGCATCTGTCTTGCCATCGGCTGTGCGATGCTCAACCTGGCTCGAGAAATAGGGTGCCCTTGGAGAAAGGGAGTACCTGCCATGTTCTTCATGTTTCCTCTGATCTTGAGCTCCCAGAAGTGATAAAGCAAACGATGCAGATGTGCCAGCAGCTACATGATACACCTTCCAGCTTTCCCCTCACCCTCCCCTCCATGCCCTTAACTGTTCAGGTGGTTTCAAGTGAGGAAGCTTTCTGCTGAATTTTGTGCTTAAAGAAAAAAATAATCTGTTGTCTGATAGGCAGCAGCAAGCTCTGTGGGATGAGATCACATTTACTCTTAAAGTACACAAGCAACTATTACATATATGCCCCCCCTTAATAAAAAATAAAGCTTCTGCCAGTGGGTTAAGAGTTAGGGCCAGCAACCCGTGGTATGTTGATAAATCTTCATTCTTAGCCTGTTAAATCACCGGCCTGCTCATTCAAGAGGGATTCACAAGAGGTAATACAAGACTGACCTTTGCTCTGCCATAAATGCCAGTGTACATGAACCAGTTCAATCAACGTGCTCTTTTTTTTTGGCTCCCTTCTCTTTTGCAATTTGTCTTACCGTGGGGCTGTGTGATTAGTGCAATGTCTTATCAGGCCATGGCACGGTGTGAGCAGCTTTGCTTTTTGTGTCAGCGCAGCCCTCTCGCTTCTTCCTGTGGTTTTCTCAGGGGTGTCCGTAGCTTTAGCTCTTTGACTGCATTGGATTGTTGATTTTTTCCTCTCCTTGTAGACTTCTTATCTTTCAAAATATGCTGCATTGCTGGCTTTGACTGCAGTAAGGGAAAAATGTGGCTTTTTTGATAGCCAGATTGTATGTTTGTTTGTTCTTTTATTTTTGGCTTCTTAGGAGCTTTTTGCCACTTTTCACTTTCTAATTGTCTCTTTTTTTCTAATCCAGGCACTTCTTATGTTCAAAGCCAAAAATTTTCATGGCTAGTTTTACCTGCTGGCTAGAACAGAATAGAAAAAAACAGGTTCAGGCTTAAGGATCTCTGAAAGTAGGAAAACATAAAGACTAATTTTAAGGTTTTCTTCAGCGGCAGAACAGGAAAAAAAGTGAGGGTTTGGTGGTGAAAGACCTGGCTGCACAGAGAGCTCTAGCTTAAGCTTGGTAACAGAGTATTTCTTTTAACTTCAGAGGAGGAAAGGGGGGGAAATCCTACCAAAAAAGAATTGCTTGGGCACCCATACTATTTGCAGTTCAGGATAATATAGCAGGGACTCAACAGGCGATTTCAGATGATGAACAGGTCTGTTATGTGCGTAGAAAGAAACTTTAGCAGTGATGGTGGTGAGCGCGAGATCCCAGTGAGGGAGGTTGCGCTTGCTGAAATGGGATGCGATAGCTCAAGACTGGCACAGAAAGGGAAAGCAGCCCTTGGTCTCTTGGGAGAAAGGCATCTGTGTGTCTTGAGTGATGTTGTCATGTCTGGAGATGGCAACAATTTTTCAAGAACTTGTAGAGTGACAATGTTTTGCTGAAAAGGTGTGCAGGGGAGTCATTGTTTTGCTGTTTGGTTTTAACAATGTCAATAACAAAAGCAATGACAGAAAAGGCAAGTGTTTCCCAGAGGCATTGCTGGTTTTCCCCTCTAATTCTCTGGAGGTGTGCCTGGTTCTCTGGTGTTGCCCGGAGCTGCTGGGGTACCGAGCCCTGGCTGTGACAGTGATTTGCTGCAGACGAGGCGGGAGCGAGCTACGGAACAACTTGCGAACATGTTTGATCACTCCCATAATTTCAGTCTCCATGTACACTGATAAATCGAAAGACAGAGGCAATCGTGGTGACAGGGAATTTTAAAGTGTTTGTTGTGAATAGTGAGGCTGAATGTCAAATATAGCAAAATCTCAGGTGAAGACGACAGGCGCTCTGCAGATGAGGGGCACCAAAAGCGGTGCTGCCAGAGCTGGTTAATGGGAATCCTCTTGATTCCTGTTTACCTGCCCACGCTGGCTTTGGAAGGAGTGCTCCTGCCTTCACTGGTGGGGTCTGAAGGGCCTTTACTGGTGGACAGATGCTCTATGTGAGTGCTGGGATGGACTTGGCAAGTGATGCTCACCCAAATGAGAGAGAGACCTTGCAGCTCAGTGCTGCTCTGATGCTTGTGCTCTGACGCCTGTGCTCTGACTTCCCGAGCTGCTGCACAGAAGATGCCGGTGTCGGTGCTGTTGGCCTTTCTGGGGAGAAACCCACTGCCATGGAGCATCTCTTTTGTTCCTTGGCGGTGAGGGAGCCCCAGCTTTCCCAGGACCGATCCAAGCCCAGGTCAGGGTTTGGCAGCTGCCATCTACCTCTGACCACGTGTCTGAAATCATCTGTTTCCTTCACAACTATTGTTTCCTGGAGGATATTCCCAGAGGATTTTTCGTCCTACTTGCTCTGCATCAGCCCATGAGCAGGGCCAGCCGACCAGTTTTCCCTGGGAGGTTATTCCTGGTTGAACAGACTTCACTCTGCACAACTGATCTTGTTAAAGGCGGTTTCCTTTCTCATTTTCATTCCACGAGTTGTAACGGGCATTCTCAGACTGCTGAAATAATGTCTGTCTTTGTTCTGATATGAGACCCTTGTGTAGATACACAATCCCCCCCCCCCGCAACGCATCCTTTAAAATAGAAAAAATGCTTTTTCTAAATTGCAATTTAAAATTATTTTGACAGAAAGGATGGAGGAATCATACATAGAAGAAAAATCTTCTGAAATGAGAACTGAAGCAAATATAGTTTAGTAGTATACTAGTTACAGAATGAACAGCATATTGTATGTGCTGTGTTAGAGGTATGTTATGAATAACAAAAGCACTGGAGCATTTACATATTTGTTTTCAGAAATCCTGGCAGTTGGATTTCACCATTCTGTGCCTCTTTGCCAGAATCACTAAACAGTGGTACATATGGCTTCTGAAGTACCATATGCCGTAGAAAACGTTAGCTGATGCCTATACTGATGCGACACACTATAGTCTTTATTTAGATTTTTTTGCAGTTTTGAACAAAGAATATTAGATCATGCAAAACATTGTGCAAGCAGTATGTAGTTGTACATACAGTAAAACATAATACGTTGCACCCAAAGAAAAGCAAACTATAAAAAGGGGAAGAAACGGTAGTATCGTGAATTAGAATGTGCACGTGCCAAGAAACGTATCAAACAGCGTGACATGGTTTTGTACGGCTGAGGCAGAGATTTTTCCAGTGCTTAAAGTTAAGAGGCAGAGCTCTGTGGACGTACAGATTTTGAATCGAGTCCCAGTTCTAAGAGACGTTCCCTGTTCCAAAAAGTACTTAGGCTTAAATTTAAGAACATGCTTAAAATCCTTTGAGAGTGAAGGAAACACGTGTGTGAATGCTTCTCTGCACAGAGTCCTCATTGTAAGAGTAGCAATAACTCTGTTCTCTCCCACATAGTTGGCTGAAAATAGTGACAATGAACACAATTTTAATGAGTCAAGTGAGAAACACCTTGAAAACAAAATGGAATATGGTTTCAAACACAATGTCCACCACGTCCAACCTGGCATTAAAAAATAAAATCAGGCTTTTGTTTTGACAAGAGTTTTTAAAATACATTTTCTCCCTTCTGTCCTGACAGCCCCAATGATTACTGTGTTCACGTAGCTGATGTCAGTGTGAACCCTGAACCCCAAGGGAGCCGGGTGCCGGTGCTGTGGAGCACCAGGAGCAGCTGAAGCAAAACATCTCCCTGGGGGGAAGGAGAGTAGGGCGATGTTTCCCCCTTGGGAGCAGTGCCCTGCTCTCCCCTTGCCCTCTCTTCTCACTCCTCTGCCTGGACACTGCTGCCCTGCGAACACTTATATAGGCTTAACTTTAAGCACCACAGAGGATCAGAGGGGATTACTCACATACTTATGCAAAGGTATAATGTTTGGAAACGGATGGAGAAGCATCACATCTCTACCTCTTGATTTGATTCCTGCTCTTAAACACACACAGTGCCTGAGGACGGTATGTTACAGGATTCACACAGCCTGTGCCAGAAGCATGTTGGTGTGGTACAGCAAGTGTTAAACCATGGAAAGTGGGAAACTGGAGAAATACCTTCTAACTTGTAGACACTTAGTTGGTTGAGGCCACCAGCTAACCAGAACAGAGACAAACCCAGTGCAGAAACAGAAGGAGGATAAGGCTGGACCCCAAACAGCCGGAGCTGAGCGACTTCCCAGGGAGGGGGGAGCAGAAGGCTAAAAGGACAAGGGCTTACAGCTGAGCCTGCATCGCAGATGGCTGGGCAGGGGAAATGGGGGAAGCCACAACCAGGGGCTATGGGAAGAGTTGTCCGGTAAGCCTTGGGCAGAGCATGCGTGATGTTAGAGATGGGCACCACCACGCTGCAGTGTGCTAGCTTGGTGGTGGAAGCATGGATGTGGGGCTGTTGGGAGGCTGCCGAAAGGTGTATGTGGAGATTTAATAGCACGGGTAATTGTAGAGAGGCCAACACTGGGGGGAAAAGCCCATAATTACTTGACTGGCTGAAAGAAGTAGGAAAGGCCCTGCGAGCTACCAGTGGTCTTCCACAGCATGAGCAAAAGTCGTGGAAGATTTAAGATACTGAAACTGTCATATAAATTCATCTGTGAGGCAAGGACTTTATGCTCTTGTGTGTAGGTAGCATTTTACACATTTCATGAACTACTACTTAAATGAATGGATGTAAAAAATAGAAGTAGGACTGGAAGCTGAGGGAAGGAAGGAAGGCAGAGGGATGAGGGAAGCTTTCATTGAGTACCTATTTGAGGTTGCTTCCTGGGTTCACTGAAAACCAAATACTGGCTCAAATTCAAACCTCATTAGGTGGTGGTAATTTTATGAAAGTAATAAGAGGGGAAGATTAACATCTTTACATCCATCTCATCCCAAGATGTTTTATTTCCTTTGTAGGAACAAGAACCTTTACAGGGCCTATGAGCAGCGGGAAGCAGAGCCCCTCTTCCCGGAGAAAGATGGTGGCAGCAGCACCGAGCAGGTACTCCTTCCCTCCGTCTCTGGCCTCCACACCACTCCGAGGAGAGCGCGGTGAGTGCCCAGCCTGCCCCAGTTACACAGCTGCCCTTTCTAGGCTGCGAACCAAAATGTCAAAACCAGCACTGAGCCCACTAAGTCACGAGCGGGGAGGTTGTCCAGATTGCAGCAGGTAGACCTCAGGAAAAGAGGGACAACCTGAGTCAGGATGGCTATTGAGCAGGTCAATGCAGCTGGTTCCCCTGGGCAGGCAGCAGGTCGTGCCTGAGGTGGCTGGGCAGGAGAGGGCACCCAGGAAGCGGAGAGGTGGGGGCTGTAGACCTGTCCTCCCTCCCCTTTCACAGTGTTTAGAAGAGCTGACACATGGGGAATCTTCTTCCAAGTTGCTTGGGTTTATTTCCACCCCCCCCAAAAAAACCACTAAAACAAGGAAGAAAGTCTCCAAACTACTCAGTTACAATGGCCTCTCAAAGCCCACCCTGGATGCTTCACTGTTGGATTTCAAACCCGTGCTCCTGGATGCCAAGAGGTGTGACTGACACATCCATGGGCCTCAGTTGCTTTCTGGGCTGTCTTGACATGCAGTCTCACCATGCTGAAGATGCTGGGTATCCATTATGGGCACAAACAGGTGATTTGCTGGACTAGTCTCATTACCTTTCCCTTCAAAAAGCATCCACTGCTGTCTGCCCTGTGGTTCGGCAAGGGGTTAACGCTTTCCCTTCCTAAACCTCGACTTGCCGGTACATCTCCCGTGTGCTGCAATTATTACATGACACTTCACAACTTCATCTCCTCTTCTGCTACATCTGCTTGCCGCTCCCATGTGCAACCTTGCTCACATCCCAAACATCTAAATGCATTGTTTCCTCTGTTTCTCCTGCCAGCATGGAAAGAAGCCATCCTTGCAGCAGGATTGCCTTTGAGCTGGCAGCAGACGAGTGATTGGCATTGGGCATTACTGCTGAGACTCTGGCAGGCCGTTTAGCAGAGAACCTTGGCTAATGAATGTCATCCACACCTAGCAGATGTGCCACTGGCTGCCATGCCAGATTTTTGACATAATACAGTGCTGCTGGACACGATAGTGCTTAGGAAAATCCATGGCGCAACTTACGCCTTCAGCGCAGGGTTCAATCTCGCTCAAGGTTTTGCAAGAGAAGAACAAAATCTGCGTGAGGGAGGGTGATGCATCGGTGTCTCCTGCTCCTCACCCGCGTTTTTAATCAGTGTATAAATCATGTTTGTGCTGGTTTCCCTCACGTGCCAGGGGACCAAAAAAAAAAGCAACAAAAAAAACCAACCCACCCTTTTTTCCTGTGTTTTCAGTGCCGGCTCCAGCTGGTCCCTCCAGCCCTCCGGCTCCCCGCCGTGACCGGGACCGGACCAGGCGCTGCTGCCGGCGGGGATGGGGGGTCCGAGCACCCCCCGGGAGCCGGGTCTGCTGCAGGAAGGTGCCTGGGACCTGAATCTGGCCGTCGGCAACATCTCCGGCTTCGTCTTTCCTCTCCTGCCCTCCATCGGAGGGAAGGCAGCATTTACCCTGCGGAGCAGCTACCCGTAAGGGGGGGGTAGGGGGCACCCGGCACCCCGGGGCGCCCCCAAACTCCTCCAAACTCCTCGGGGCTTCCCCCCTCATCCCCCCACCCAACGCCTCCCCGCCACGGCGGCGCCCGGGGAGCGGTCCCCGGAGCGGGCGGGAGACGGGACCGCCCCGCCGCCCCCCGCCGCCTCATCCCGGGAATCATCCCGAAAAGCGGCATTGGAGCGGGCGGTGGCGAATCCCCCTGTCGCCGCACCGGAGGTGCGGGTCCCCCCGGTCCCGGGGGAGATGTCCCCGCGGGGGGGCGAGGCCATCGGCGTGATGCGGTGGGGATTTTCGGCCAAACAGTTCGCTCGCTCGTTAACCCTCTAATTACCCGGCGGTGCGTGCGGGGGAGGAGGCGGCACAGGCAGAGGCGGGGGGGGGGAGCCGTGCTCTGGCGGGGCCGGGGGATGCTGGCCCGGCCGGGGTTTGTGCACCCCCCGACCAAGTCGCCCACCCGCCTGCCGCCTTGTTCCCGCTTCTGCGGCTTCATTCGGGAACGGCTTCCACCCCCCTCGTAACTATCACCCGTACCGTTGCTTTTTATGTCTGTAGCTAAGGAAACGGGGGGGGGGGGAAGAGGTGAGTTTCCCTCCCCGGAGGAGGAGGGCTGTCCCCAAAACACCCGTCGGGGCAGCCCTGCCCCCCCGGGCCCTTGCCGCCGGCTGGACCCGGTGTCCCGGGGCTGCTGCCTGCACCGGGTGACTTCAGGGACGTGTCCCGCAGACGCGTTCAGCTCCGAGCGGCCGGGGGGGTCCCTCCCAGCCGGCTGAAAGTCAAGTTCAAGGGCGGGATGCTTTGGGGGGGGTCGGTACCGGGGATATTGTGCCAAAGTAAGAAATGCTCTGGTTGCGTGAGACCGGGCGCCGATGCACGGATGTAACGCAGATCACTTTGCCGCTCTTCCCGTTTCTTTCCTCGACCTCTTTATCTTTCAATTGAAAACCAATTAAAGGTTTCTATAAATCTGTTAGGATCCCTTTTACGTGGGGCCCTCTGATGCCTGCTGTATTGCCCTTTAGATGCCTCTTCCTTTTTTTGTTTTACAATTGTTGTATCAATATAATGCTTCCTTTCTTTCTCTGTCTCTATAGATACAGATATACAAGGCAAACTAAAGGTTTCGACTGCTATTCAGTGCCTCCTCATTTGTCCTGGAGCCGTAACAGTGGTGCCCTTTCTCTTCTGGCTGCTTTTCCCTGCTTCTGGAGCAGCAGTTATGGGAGAAGCAGATGGCTACTGATTGGGTGAGCTTTGTGGCTTTAATACTGAATACTTTATGGAAAAGGACTTTATCATGCTTGGTTGGTCAGAGGAACAACGGGATGAGATTTATGACTAGAGAAAATAAATCTTTTTAAGTTTCAGGCTCCTTCACACACCCCACATCAAGTCGCTGTAGCAGAGCCGGGCTGAAATCCTCTGCATCTTTTTTTCTCTCTTCTTCCCTCCCTCCCCCTCTGTCTGTCTGTCCTTTCACTGCTCTCCCAACCCCCTCCCCGCCAGGGTTTAGCAACCCTCTGCAAACTTTAGGGACTGTCACTCACTGGAGTGGCGGAGGCCTTCACAGCCCCGCAGGGAGGGAAAAGACCATCCCTTGATGTGGATCATCTGCCTGACAGGAATATGCTGGACAGTCGGCTCCTGCCAAGGCTTGTCCACGTGTAACCCAGACAGCGGTCACCCAGGGTCTCGGTGGGGAGTTTTGAGTGACACCCTCATAAATGGGACAACACCGAGGCTGTGTGGCCGCCAGAGACGCCCCAGTTGGGCCACTCTGCAGAGCCCAGATCTCCCGGAGGAGAGGGAGCCCAGCACTGCCCAACTCCACTGCACCCCACGCTGGGCAGCCCCAGGGCTGAGGGCTGTGGGACCAAATCCCCAGAGAATAGCTCTCTGCAAATCCCTCGGTCACCCCCACGGAGGCTCGGTGCTCGCCACCAGCCACAGGGTGGTGTTTGTCCGGTCTCGGATTCTGCACGTTCTCGTGCCAAATCTGGGGCATGACCAAGGGCCATGCAGTGGGGTGGGCTCCAGCCCCAGCGTGGGATGCTGGCGGTGGCACACAAGGATGGAAAAGTTCAAGGACGTACATGAGGCAGAAGCAGATTTCAGTCCTGGAGGGGTTTCCATATTTTGTTACTTTCTCTTTCCTGTCCTGTATAGTCAATAACATCCTCTATCAGGCTGCTAGAAGCTAAAGCTAAGTGAAAGCTTTCTGGTTTTTAAACCTTGGTGCTCCTACGAGGTCAACTAAGGAGGAGAAACAGAAAGCCGTGGTTGATAAAAATAATTTTGAGAGAGAAAGTCAGAATTGATTTGGGGCTATACATTAACCATTTAACCAATCACCCTATATTACATTCAGTGGTCTGTTTTCTGATCAGTTATAAAAAACATTTCTGTGACCCATTGGTGAATACACAAATTAATATTTCTAATGAGTTTCTGTGTTTGCTCAGAAAGAAGTACAGGGGAAGTTCGAGCACCATCAGGGGCTGAAGAAATAGCAGAGGTGCTTATGGTGTCTCTGAGTTGTGAGAAAACAGGTAGGGAAGGGACACCGAGTCCCGCTGTGGCTGCCTGAGGCTCCTGGGGAAGCAGGAATGTTTCCTCCTTTTTGAGGTGAACCACAGCCAAAGCCTGTGTCTGGCAAAAAGGGCATTACAGCTTTGTAGTGTGGTGGTGACTTGACCTGGGATTCCCAGGCACTGTTGCAAGCATCAGTGAGGGGCGGCCGAAGGGTCAACAGAAATAGGAAGGGATGGGGACTGCGGGCTTGTTTGGGAGTTGAGCTGGAAAAGAGATAAGGCAGGGTTTGCTGGTGTGCCTCAGCCCTGGCGAGGGGCTGGTTGTGGGGCTGAGTCACCCCAGAAGGATCCCTGTGCCTGCTTGGAAGGGTTACCAGTGGGAGAAATGCCACTTCTCTGCGCTGCCGTTTGCTGGTCTGCAGCGTGGCAGTGATGCTGCTGGCGCCCGGTACAGGACCTCTGGAGGGAAGGCACCGTCCACAAGCCTGGTAACAGTCAAACGCAGGAAGGAAGATTTGTCATTCAGCTGAGGCCCTGATTTATTTCCAGTACCGAGGCCTAGCTGCCGTGTTTGTCTCAGGGGAAGGGAACCATTCTGCCTGCATTTCTTCAGGCACCGGGAAAGCTTGTGGCTCCACATTTCGTTTCGAGTCGCTTTTCCGTTCCACCTCATGTGCCCCCCACCAAGGGTCTCAGGCCAGCCCTGCCTCTGACAGTGGCGGATAGAGATGGGAGCAAAGCAGCTTTGGGCATCCCTTCGTCCCTCCTCCCTGCGGTCCCCCGGCACCGCCTGAACGATCGTGGCTGGGCTTGTGCGCTTCTGGGAACTTGCGTATTTTCACAGTGATTTTATTTCTCCCGTGACTTTATGGCGGAGTCACCTGTGAGCTGACTCTCGGCCGTGTATATGTCTCATCAGAGGAGCAATCATACATCTGCAGGCCTGGCGTGTGTCACAACTTTGAGGCAGCAATTCCCAAGGGATGGAGGAGTGTTTCTGAGCACAGGTTGCGCAGCCTTACCTGTCCCCTTTCCCCCTCGCCTTCCTGGGTGAAATCCAGGGAGGAAAGAGAAGGCTCCTCCAGCGCAGCCGGGATGGTGCCCCGACATCCCCGGAGACGCAGATCCTCCGTCCTTTGCAGCCATCCCCATGGTAACTCATCAAGGGCAGAAAACTGGCACTTCCCTCTGAGAGGTTAAGGGATATTGGTGGCCAAGTGTCACCACCCCGCCGGCCCCTTGCCCCTGCAGCTGCCCTATCCCCATATCGGGGTCCCAGCTCCCTATCGGGGTCCTGGCCAGGGGGTGGCAGAGGTCGGGCCACCCTCCCTGAGGCTGGATGGCCGTCGGCCCCCTCGTGCCCGTGGGACTCGGGCTTGCCTGCCCGGCTCCCTCCGAGCCCCAGTCCCGGTTCTGCCCCGGCTGCTGCTGGACACTCCCGTTTCTCAGGAGCCGGTTGTCGGTGGGTGCCTCCGTACCGGGCCGGTGCCGTCGCGGGGGCGGCGCCGGGGTTGCTCTTTCGGGGGGCTGGAGGGAGGCGGCGTTGGGAGCCAGCTGCTGGGGCTCCGTGGGAAGGAGGCTGGAGCTCTTCAGCCCTGGTCGCCCTCGGCTTTTCGCGAGAGGTTTTCTGGAAGAATAAACATATATCTAAGGCGGTATTTTGTGTGTGGTTTTCAGGAGGCGGCAGGCAGAGTTCGCAGGGCCCCGCAGGGCTGGCGGGGCACCTCGCCGGGCTGGGGACGGAGCTGGAGCCGGGGATGCGCTCCCTCCCCGGGCAGGGCCGGGCGGAGCCAGATCGGGCCCGGGAGCGCCTTCACCGTTTCCCCCCCAAAAAAAATCCTGGTGCGGCTTTTCGCTCAGCCCAGGCAAGCGGTTGCCTCCCCAGCCCGAGGACTAGGATGCCGCCCGCTTGGCACGGTGGGCTGCCCGGAGCCCCGGCACCGGGCTCCTCCGGGGAGCAGGGGTGGGCTGGGGTTTGCTCCAGGCGCTGCCCGGTCGTGGGTCTCAGAAGCATAAACTTAAAATGAAAGGGTTCGCGGACATAAAAGTCTTGTTCTGAGGGGCTGAGGCGACGCCGTTGCCTGGGATTCATTTTTACGGTAGCATCCGAGGCTGAATAAATGCTCATAAATGCCGCTACGGTCCTTTTTAGTATCGGGGAAATTCGGTAGCTGAGATAATGTCGAAGCAATTTCAGATAGTTTATGTACCGTGGTGTCCCTTAAAATTCTCGCGAATAAAAATAACGCGTAGGTTTTCTTTCCCCCCTACTAATGACAATCATTCGGACAATTTATATGACACAGCGAGAGCTGCAGGTTTTTTGTTTTGGTTTGTGGGGTTTTATATATATATATATATGTATATGGATTAAAAAAAAAACAGGAAAAGGGGAAAAATTCCCCTTTGAAGCAGGAATTGAGATCCAAATTTTTACAGACTCACATATTTTTAATGTTATGACAATCTCCTTTTTAGGAGACGCTGTGTTTTGTCGAATTAATAAGATAAATGTTGAAAGCATATTATATGCAGCCTTTAATCCTAATGCAAGGAAAATCGTAATTATGTAGAGGATAAGTGAATTTGAAAGCCAAACATCAGCCCACTCTCTGATTGCAAACAACACTCCGATCGCCTCTGGAAAACGCTTTGTCTCTTCTTTTGTTTAGTTTAGGGGGCTTTAAATTATATTTTTAATTTTTTTTTTTTAATCTGTTTTGTGTCTGAAATGACGGCGTTAAGGGAGGAGCCGGTAAACATTTTTTCGTGCGGTAAAACCCTTATTTTGGCACAGAGCATCTGCGGGTACTTTTGCTTACCAAATCTGCGTGTCCGTAAATACACGAGCTCCGCGTGTGCGGGGCTGCGAGCTCCGGGAAAGGCGAGGTCTGCGGCGGGCGGAGGCAGCCCGGTTGCACCTCGCCTTTCCCGGGGAAGGCTCCGCCGGACTGCCCGCTCCCGCGGTCCGGCCGCTCCGTCGGGGCTCCGCCGGGCGCCTTCCCCGCCTCGGGCAGCCGATAAGGGCCGGGTCTGGGGAGGACCAAGGCGGGCATTTAATCCCCCCTTCTCCCGCATCCCTACTTGTCTTTATCCCGGCAGGTGAGAGGGCAGAGAGGGAAGATCCCGGGCGGAGCGGCCGTCGCCCCCCTCCCCTCTCCCGCCGGCTCCCCGCCCCGCACCCCCTGCCAGGCCGGGCCGGAGCGGCGGACCCCAAACCCGCGCGGAGCGGGTCGGTGGGGGGGATGCGGCCCGTCCCGCCCCAGCTTCCACCCCCCCATCCCCGCAGGTGCCCGGTGGCGGCGGGGCCAGGTGAGGGGCGTGCGGGCGGGCAGGCAGCGAGCGGGCAGCCCCCGAAGGGGTTAAAGGGAGGGGACGTGGGCTGTCACGCGTCATTGGGCAGATTATGTGCAGCAAACAAAAAGTGTGTGTCTGTGTGCCAGTCACTCACTGCATCGGGTCCATCTGCACCGCTCGCCTCCCTCCCCGCCTCGCCCGCCCGCTCCCCGCCGCCACCCGCGCCCCGGCCCGCCGCCTCCCCGGCCATGGAACGGCACTGATACAATAGCGCCGGGGGCAGCGGAGGCAGGAGCCCGGCTTTGTGCCACTTGTCGGGGCCAGGATTATATTCCCACTTTCCCTGGTGAGTACCGCGGAGGAGCCGCGCCATCCCCCAGCGCCTCCGCCGCCGGGCCGAGGGGAGCCGCGCCGCGCCGGCGGGGGGGAGACCGGAGGAGGGAACAATGCCGGGGGATGGCCGTGCGGGGGGCCGGGGCGCGGAGGCCCTGCCCGGGATGCTGTGCCCGGCGGCGGAGGCTCCGGGAGCGGCCCCGGCGCCGCCCGGCCCGGACAAAGGGCGGTCGGGGGGAGGCAACGCCGCGGGGCCGGGGGGGACATGGGGAGATGGGGGGATGCGGGGCCGTGGGGAGCCGCGCGGGGCCCGGAGAGGGCAGGTGGAAAGTTTGGCGGGGGCCGCTCGCCGCCGTTTGTTTCGTTTAGCGAAATAATCCCTTCGGGGAAGGGATGCGCCGTAACGGGGAGGGCGGCGGGGAGGCAGTGAACGCGCCCTCCCCGCGGCTCCCGTTCCCGCGGGGGGGCTGGGACCCCCCGCCGCCCCCGTCGCCGCTCCGGGGGGCGAAGCTCCCGGGGGCGCCGGAGCCCCGGTTGTCTCCCAGAAGCGGGGGGGGGGGAGGCAAAGGCGACTCGGTGGGGCCGTGCCCGGTGCGAGCGGCTTCGGGTATCGACCGGCGCACCGAGAGAAACACGGATTTGTTCCCGAGCGCACCCCGAATGGATGATTTCGATGCCAGATGGGGCGGGGGGGGGGGGGGAAGCAGCCTTGCATGGATCGGGGGGGAAGGGGTCGGGGCACCCGCAGCCCTGCCCGGCCCCGGGAGACCGGCGGCCGCCGTCCCGCTGCTCGCCGCGCCTCCGCCGCATCCGTCCCCTCGTACAGCGCGGCAGCCGGGGCTCACCCTCCTGCATAAATAAGCGTGTCGAGGTAAAAATAATTACCTCTGCTTGCTGCTTTTAATTAAAGTCTCGGAGGGAAAGTGCTGGATTATGGTAATGAGCAGACATACGTTCCCTCTTGTCGAGCGGAGCGGGAGGTGAGCTGACATGCAATCAGCGACAATGACAAGCCACTTGAAACCCATTCGCTCTGCTCCTCTGTCACAGCCCGCAGACCGGCCCGGCGCCTCTCTCGCAGGGGCCCCGGAGCCCGGGGGGACACGCCGGCAGCCCCGCTCCCCTCCCCGGGCGGGGGCCCGCGGACCGCGGCCCCTTTTCGTTGGGCTCCCGCCCGTGGCCGGCTCCGGCCGCTGGCTTTCCCCGCCGCCCCGCGCCTGCCCGGCCGCTGCCCGAAGCCGGCTCCCGCCGCGCTCGCTGATGAATAAATCATCGCGACAGCTTCCCCGCACCTCGCCGCCCGCTCGCGGAGCTCCTCGCCTTATTTTTTTTCCAGACCCGTGAAAGTGCTCGCCCGCCTCTTATTTTTATTTAATTTTAAATTTTTTGTTATATTTTTTTTTTTAATTATTGTATTTTGTTTCCCGCGGCGGGTGGCGGCCGCATCTCTGCGCCCCGCTGCAGCGGGTCCCCGCCGCGCTGTAACGTCCCCGCTCTGCCCCTCTCTCCGCCCGCAGGCATGGAGGACGCCGGCGTCCAGAGGGGAATATGGGACGGGGACGCCAAGACGGTCCAGCAGTGCTTGACTGACATTTTCACCAGCGTTTACACCACCTGCGACATTCCGGAAAATGCCATTTTCGGCCCGTGCGTCCTGAGCCACACGTCCCTGTACGACAGCATCGCCTTCATCGCACTCAAGTCCACCGACAAGCGCACCGTCCCCTACATATTCCGGGTAAGAGCCGCTCACGCCGCAGCCGGGGAGCCGGCCCGCCGCCGCCGCTCGCCCCGACGGCCGGTGCCCGGGTGCAGCCCCGCCGGGCCGGGATGCGTTTTCCCCGCCGCCGGGATGCTTTCCCCCGCCGGGATACTTTTTCCCCGCCGGGCCGGGATCCTTTTCCGCCACCGGGCAGGGATGCTTTGCCCCGCCGCCGGCGAGGGCAGAGCTGCTCCCCCGCCGCTCCTGCCGGCTGCCCGACCCCCTCCCGTCCGTCCGTCCGTCGGTCGGTCCGTCCGTGCGCGTTAATGACAGCGGGGTTGGCAGGTGGACACGTCGGCAGCCAACGGCTCGTCGGAGGGGCTGATGTGGCTGCGGCTGGTGCAGTCTGCGCGGGAGCGGGAGGAGCAGAACCTGGAGGCCTACATCAAGAGCGGGCAGCTCTTCTACCGCTCCCTGCGCCGCATCGCCAAGGACGAGGAGCTGCTGGTGTGGTACGGCAAGGAGCTGACGGAGCTGCTGCTGCTCAGCCCCGCCCGGGCCCCCGCCCGCACCAACGGTGGGTGCCCCGCGCCCCCAGCCCCGCGGGACCCGGGGGTGGAGGGGAGCGGCGGGGCGGGGATCCCGGGCCCGCGGTGGTGGGGGGGAGGCGGCCGGCGGCGGGACTCCCCCGCCTCCTTTCCTTCGTCCCCCGGGGGAGTCCCGTCGCCGGCCCCGGCTGACCGGTGTCCCCGTCTCTGTGTGTCCCCTCCCGGCTGTGCGTGTCCCCGGCCGCAGGCTCGCCGCCCTTCGCCTGCCCCGAGTGCAGCCAGCGCTTCCAGTTCGAGCTGCCCTTCGCCGCGCACCTCCGGTTCCGCTGCCCCAAGAGGCTGCACGGCCCCGACACCGGCCCCGCCGCCGAGGCCCCCGGCGGCAAGGACGGCGCCGGCAAGGAGCAGGAGGCCGGCAAGTACTGCAAGCCCGGCGGGCCGCTCCACCACCCCTTCGCCGGGGCCGACGGGGGCAGCCCCGCCGCCAGCACCAAGCCCTCCACGGACTTCCACAACCTGGCGCGGGAGCTGGAAAACTCCCGCGGCGGCCACGGCGGGTCCCCAGGGCGGCCGGCGCCCCCCGAGGGCGGCCCGGAGGGGGCGGCCGGCAAGGCCAAGCGGCGGTACCCCGAGGAAGAGGAACGGGGTCCGGGGGCTGCGGCGCGGGGCCGCTTCCCGACGGAGCGGCCGGGGCTGCCCGCCGCCCCCAAGGAGGAGCCGGTGTGCGCCCCGCAGCAGCAGTACCGGGCGGCCGGCTCCTACTGCGGCTTGGAGGAGGGCGGCCGCCTCTTCGCGCCCCCCAGCCCGGAGACGGGGGAGGCCAAGCGCAGCGCCTTCGTGGAGGTGAAGAAGGCGGCCCGCGGCCCTGAGCCCGACGGCGGCGGCCCCGACGAGGGCCAGGAGCGCGCCTCGCCCGCCGCACCGGGGTCGGGCGGCGGGGAACCGGGGCTGTGCCCCCGCGGCGGTCCCGGGGGCCCGCTGACCGCCCGGCTGGAGGGGGGCAGCCCGGCGAGGGGCAGCGCCTTCACCAGCGTGCCGCAGCTCGGAGGGGGCGGCCCCGGCGGACCGGGCGGCGGGGCGGAGGAGCGGAAAAGCGCCTTCTCCCAGCCCACCCGCTCCTTCCCCCACGTCCCGCCGCTGGTCCTGGGCCAGAAGCTGGGCGGGCTGGGCGAGCCCTGCCCCGACGGCGCCGCCGCCCCCGCCCGCCTCTACGCCGCCGAGGCGCTGGCCGTCAAGCTGCCGGGCGGCGGCGGGGAGGCGGCGGGCGGCGGCGGCGGCGGCGGGGGGGGGGGGCGGCGGCGGGGGGCTGCCCAAGCAGAGCCCCTTCCTCTACGCCACCGCCTTCTGGCCCAAGAGCTCGGCGGCGGCGGCGGTGGCGGCGGCGGCGGCGGGGCCGCTGCAGCTGCAGCTGCCGTCGGCGCTGACGCTGCTGCCGCCGTCGTTCACCTCGCTGTGCCTGCCGGCCCAGAACTGGTGCGCCAAGTGCAACGCCTCCTTCCGCATGACCTCGGACCTGGTCTACCACATGCGCTCCCACCACAAGAAGGAGTACGCGCTGGAGCCCCTGGTCAAGCGCCGCCGCGAGGAGAAGCTCAAGTGCCCTATCTGCAACGAGTCCTTCCGCGAGCGCCACCACCTCTCCCGCCACATGACCTCGCACAACTAGCGGGGACCCCCCCACCCCCAGCCCGTCCCGCGCACCCCCGCCCGCCCCCCCGCGGAGGGCAGCCGCCGCCCGCCGCGTTTTTTCCTTTCCTTTCGATGCACGCATTTTCACTTTCCGGGGAGGGGCGGGGAGGGCAGCAGGGGAGAAGAGGAGAAGAAAAAGAAGAAGAAGAAAAAAGGAGGAGGAAGAAAAAAAAAAGAATAAAAGCACCGGAAAACAAAAAGAAGGAGGAAAAAAAATGACTTAAAAATACATTTTTTAAAATGTCATATATTGCAACATATTGATGCATTTGTCATACGTTTCTACTTAAATTATTAAGCACTTATGGTTTAGATGTAATAATAATTATATGTCAGGGTAAATTTTTATTTTAGATATAAAGCTAAAGGCGGGGAGGAGCGCGGCGGGGCCGGCGGGGGCGGCGGGCCGGGGTCCTGCATGCACCGGGCGCCTCCCGCACGCCCGGCCCCCGCCGCCCGCGTCCCTTTTACTACAGAGTGTCACTTGGTGCCCGTGAAATGAAGTCTCGATAGTTCCGTGTTACCTTTCCTTTTCGGTTTTTTTTTTTCCCTGCCCTCTCTCGAAAAGATTTATTAAACTTTATAGTTTATCTGGGTATGTTGGATGCTTTGACAATAAATGACTTTATTTTCTTCAAAGCGCCGTGACGTTAATCGATGCCGGGGGGCGGGCGGCGGGGAGCGGGGTGGCCCCACGGCTGGGGGCCGGGAGTGGCGACCCCGGCCGGGCCGGGGAAAGGAAGGGGAGACCCCCCCCGCGTTTCCTCTCTGCTCTTATTCCCTTCTCGCCTTCCTTCCTTCGGCCGCTCTTACATCCATCCGTCCTTCTGTTCATTCGTCTCTGGTTTCGCCTTGCATTTTATTCGACCTTTATTTTTCTCTCTTTCTTTCATCCTGTCCTTCCCTTCCTCTTGTCTTCATGTTTTTAGTGTTTTTTCATTTCTTTATTTTTGCCTTTCTGTCTGTTCTTTTTTCTTTTTTTTTAGTCTTTTTCTGTCTCTTCCTCTCTTTCACCTTTCGTATATTTCTATTTCTCCTTCTCCCTATTTCCTTTTCCCTTTCCTTTTCCCCTCTCCTTTTTTCCCTTTCCCTTTTCCATTTTCCTTTTTTTCGTTTTTCCTTTTCCCTTTTCCTTCCCAGCCCCTCTCGGGCCCCTCCTTGCTCCCCAGCACACCTTTACCTTTGCTCCATGCCACCCACCACCTCACCCTGGCCAGGAGCCTTCATTGCCCCCTGCCCTTACCGGGGCCCTCGTGGGGCTGCCGGCCCCTGGCTTGCAGGGTGGGGGGAGCCCCGGCACCGACCGACCCTGGGCAGAGACCCCGGGGGGTTGCACAGGGCTTGAGGTGGCTGCCCAGAGGAGCCCCCTGCCCGGGGTGTCCCGGGGCAGGGAGCGCTTGGGGGGACGGGGGTGGGTCCCCTCTGCCCTGGTGCATTATTAGGGCGACGGGACCACAACCGGGGACACGCAGGACGGCTCGGGGAAGTGGGATCGTCCCTGGGCAAGGGGGGACAGCCCGGTCCCACAGGCACCGCCTGCAATGGGTGCATTTTGTGTCAGACCCACATATTTTTGGGTGCAAGGGCGAGCACGAGGCGACGCGGCAGCTCGGTGGTGTGTAGGAAACCCACTCCCACGCCCAGGCTGGCGTGATGGAGGGCCGGGAGACGCAGGGACGAGGCGGCGTGGGGCTGGGGAGAACACCCCAAGGCAGGAGGTGTGACAGGCAGGAGTCCCAGCCGCGGCTCGGGAGTTCCACGGCTTCGTGCAGACTGGGTTCGGGGCACCACCAGCATCTGCTGCCTCTGTTTTGGAGTTTGCCATGAAGCACGCGGACCTGCTGAAAAGCTTTCACGGCTCCGAGGGAAGTTGGCTGGAGCTTCGGGTAGGACACGCTTAAAAACTCTGCGCGCTTTGAGCCGCCTTCTCTCTTTCTGAGAAGAGCTGAGGCTGATGATGACCGGCACCGGCCCTCCCCTACGTCGGAAGGGCACGGGCGGGGCCCTGATAGGAAACTGGTGTCGGCGTCCGGAGGTTTTCCCCCCATAAATACGTTTTCCGTTCTGATTACTCTCCCCCTGCAGTTGTAGTCTGTGCTGGAATCGCTCCCCCAGCTGCCCTCGGATGCTGTTCGCTCCATCAGCGCACTTGCCCTTGAACGCCCAAATTTGCCCGTCCCCCGGGACTGTACGAATAACCCCCAAACCACAGGAGGTGCTAAACCGGCACCCCCTGACTGCCACGCACTGCAGCCGGGAACAGGCGTGGCTCCACCTGCCTGCAATTAATGGCGGGAACGAGGCCATAATTACTCCCCGGGAGTTTTCCTTAAAGGCGGTGACAGCCCTACGGCTTCCCGCTGGGGGGGGGGAGCGTTTGGGGGCTCCGGGCGTGCCCGTGTACCACGCTCTTTGCCGGTAGGCGGGCGGACCCCCGCGGGGAGCAGGGATGCCGGGGGCGGGCGGCCATCGCCATCTAGCGGGGCCGCCGCCGGGGAGAGCGGGTGATGCTCGCCGGCCTCCCTGGGCTTTTCCCCGGGGGTGTGCGGTGATTCGGGCTCCTCCCGGGAGCGGCTCCGCTTCTCTAGCGGCCCCGGCACCGCTCTCGGGGCTCAGCGCCGCCCTGGCGCCCGGAGAGGCTTAGGAAGGAGGGACAAATGAGCGTGTCCCCCCGGCTTTGTGCACTCAGTCTGGTTCTCGGGTCCTGGTGCGGCTGGGGAGCTGCTGCTTCACCTCCTCTGGCCCCCTGGGCTTTGCCCACGGGTGAGTGTTGCAGGAGCCAGCTCACATCAGTGGGGTCTGGGGCACCTCGGCGCGTACAGCTCTCTCAAAGTAAGTCCAAATACTTTATGGCCTCTTGTGGCCAAGCGGCTGCGTGAGCTGCTGGGGCCCTGTCCGGCCCTGGCAGCACCCTGCTTTTTTACTCTTTCATTTCTCCCCTGTCTGCAGGCAGGGGGTCTGTCTGGGCTAAGGGGTCCCTGTCTGCACCTTAAAGATACCGTCACACACCATACGTAGGGTGTAGTCGGTACCCAGCAGCATTACTGATATATGAAACTCGCACTCTTCCTCTACGTAAGCACCAAAAACATACAGGACTTGTGGGCAGGAAATTTAATCTAAGATGCTAGACTTGACTTTGGCAAATTCTGATCTCAGGATCAGAAGGGATAAATAAAACCCAAACCCCGACTGATGCTATCGGCACAAGCAGGACATGGCATAGCAAGGGCAGCATGCTTGGTCCTGTTACAGTTGGCCATTGTAGGAAGGAGGGTGCTGAGAGCTTCCCTCAGGCCACAGGAGCTGCAGGCTTGGCCACAGCAGGTCCTTCACTCCCCAGAGCCATGCTTAGGGTCAGAGTTAGTGTCACCACCCAAATATTGCTGTTTTGTCAATTAACAGTATTGCTGCATGTGATATAGGAAGGAAGGGAATCTCCCCCCCTTTCTTTTTTTTTTTTTCACTATCTTTCCCTGTCTGTGGGCTGACTATGCTGTGCTACATCTCTGTGTGGCAGCGAGTGTGAGCAGCCGCTGCCGCCTGTGGCAGGGCAGAGCCTGGCTGGGCTGTGGCTTTCCCTGGCGCGGGATCCTCTCCCAGCATCACAGCCCAGAAAAGGCAGCGCTGAGACACGACTCGGGTGTTTCCTTGGGAGAGAGCTGCCCCTGCGAGCCCATGCCAGAGCATGTGGCTGCTTCTGCCTCTGAAACCTGCCCTGTGGGGTGCATCGTCAGTGTGCTTGGGAGTGAAGAAGGGCAGCCTTCAGCCTCGGCCTGCCCCAGTGCTGCCAGGGGAGACCCTGCAGTGCTCAAGGTAAGGCTGCTCCGTCTGTGGCTGGGCCACACTGCAAATAATAATAATAATTCCAATAAATGCCGATATTAATGCTGTTACCAGGATGTAGTGGGCAGGCTTGCACCCACAATAGCCACTATTTGAAAGTAGATTTGAATTGTGGTTATTCTAATACGTGTCAGTGATATGCATGGGCAAAACTGCCATTTGAGGGTATTCTGTTTGCTTTTAATACAACACGCGGTGGTCAGGCGGCCACGGGCAGCAGACCCACAGCTCCACATCCCCGGGGCAAAGCCAAGAGCAGCTGCCGGCCCTGGGGCCTGATCCTGCCCCTACTGAAGCCGGTGGGAGCTTTGCCTCTGGCTCCAGGCAGCAGTAGGTTCAGCTGTGGGTTATCACCCTTCTGGTTGGACACGGGCAGCTGAATCCCCGGCTGCATGGCACGGGCTGAACAGAGCTGCTTCCCAGATTTTTGTTTTAGGTCTGGACAGAGGTGTCTGAGCGAGGTTTTTGTGGGGGTCAGCCACCTCCCAGCTCCCCAGAGCATCCTCACAGCAAGCGCTCGGTGTGGTGCCCGCAAGCTGCATCACAGCCTGCAGAGGCTGCCCAAAAATCTCTCTGCTGGATTTTCTGCCAAGCATGAAGATGTGAAGCAGTGTGCTGGAGGGATGGATCTGCTGCCCAGTCAGCGACACCATTTGCTGCGGCTGCTCCTGAATAGGCTGGGCTCCTCTTTGCAAGGTGTGTATCACTAGTTAACCTGTAATTGGGCAAGCTGTTAAAATTGAAAAAGCAGCTATTAAGATTCCATTGTAATACCCTGCTCTTACAACTGAGTTGTCTGGTTGTGGATATCTGAGAAAAGGCTGAAGTAGTTTACTTGTTTTGAAAATAATATGAGCTCTAGTTTGGAGCCAAAACCAGACCCTGCTGCTAAGGTTTTATTTGGAGGGGGAAAAGATCTTACCCCGTACAGAAGGTATTGGTGGTGGGTTTGAAACAAATACACATGGGGGAAGTTTCTGTCAAATATGGTGCTGTTCTGCAAAATGCTGGAAAATGCCTGGCTTGATTTGGACTTTTTTTAAAGAGAGGTGCTTTTTCACTTGTTAATATTTCTTTTATTTCCTTACCTATTTTCCTTTGCAAGAGCTGGACATTGTGCCCATCAAGGTTTAAGCTAAGGTTAAGTTCCTCTGCCTGTCTCCCAGGCAGGAAGAGGGCACAGCCCCCCAGGACCATGGCATTGCCTGTCCCCCCTTCCTCGCCTTGGCATAGCCCTTGTCTGCAGCGATGGCTTTAGAGCTTTGCCCACCCTGGGGTCGTGCTGCAGCCCTGGGCACGGGCATTCTGAAAGATCCTGAGAGGCCTTGCTGTGCAAAGGAGGTGCTGGGTGTGTATGGGCGTGCACTGATGTGCAAATACACCGGTGCCTCTGGCGCAGGTTCCCCTTGGGTTTACCAGCTGCCCGTCAGAATTCCCTCTGCGTTGCTTTAGGGAGGGCTGTGGGTTTGCCTTCTTTTAAGGGGGTCTCCACTAGTGTCAGGGGTGACTGCACGTGCCTGGGGGTGCACCGGTGTGTCCTGTGCTGATGGTTAAGTGTGGGAGAGTTGCTCAAGGTGGTGTGCGAGGGCTGTGGTACACCTGGGACCATCCCGTACCCACCGCCTATGGCATTCAGTGTATCCTGTTGGCTTCTGTGCCCGTGGGGAAGGGGTGCATGTTACCCAGCAGCACCTGGGTTCCCCACAGCACCTGGGTTATCTTAATTAAATTAAGCTGATTTAATGCATGTAATAACATATTCTGCTTTCAGCTTGGTGCAGAGCTGCTCTGGCAGCTGAGGCTCACACCTTCCCCCCCCCAAAGCAGGAACACCTCCCGGAGGGATGCATGGGGCTGCCCTAGCAGTATGACCTGGGGTGCAGCCAACCCCCTCCTGCTGCAGGTGGGTCTCCTTCAGGACACAAATCCTCATTGTGAAGGCTTTCTTGTAGGCTCTGGGGTGGCAGGGGTTGTATTTCCCCAGAGAGCTGCTGGGGATGAGCACAGGGACAGGGTGTCACTCCTCAGTCCCCTGAGAGGTTGAATCCAGTGTGCTATTACTCTGCTATATGGTGAAATAACCCTCCTTGTGAGTGAAAGAACAAGTGATGTGGAAAGCCTGGCATGCTTTCCCCCGCGAGGCCGACTGGTAGGGTGCTGCTGTAGCCTGGCTCGGCTCGGGGCCGTCATTCCCATACACGTCCATCCCACAGGATCCAGAGGGGGGGGGTTCCTGTAAACACAGGGCTGACAGCAGCTTGGGCACGGCCAGGGCTGCAGCTTCACACGCAAGCTCGCTGAACAGAGCTCTGCTGGTTTGTTTTATGTCTTGTCACGTTTTGCTTTGCATATTTTTGAGGGGCAATTAAAACAGTGCTGGGCTGGCATTTGGAGGGGGGAGTGTTCCTGCCGTGGCCCTGTGTTATGCAGCAGATCAAGCAGAGGATCAGAAAAGCCCTTCTCCTCTCCAAACAAGAAATTTTACACTTGAAACCCAACTTATCCTCTCCATTTGCTAAAAGTTTTCTCTGTAACCAAGCCTTGAATAATTTAGGTAACATAACATGAGCATTAGGCTTCAGAAGCTGCTAGTGTGTATGTAAGGGCTGCTACTGCCAAAGGCAATTATACTGGATTATTCCAGGAAATGGACTATTATATCTACTTATTTATTTAGATTTAAGCCTTATCTTTTTTTTTTTTTTCCTTTTAACTGAGTTACGCTACATAGGGACTTGGCATATTTGAAATTAAAGTTAATGCTTTCTGTTAATGAATAGGTTCAAATGAAAACAACCCACGAGAATGTAGTTCATGCCGAGAGGACGGTTTGGGAGTTTTCTTTCTTAGGGTTTCATCGTGAGGATGAAAATGTGTGATGTGCCATAAGAACAACATCTTTCCCAATGTATGTGGCTAGTGTGGCTGTTGGGGCTATAGCCCTGATGGGGGCAGGGGAGTCCCCAGAGGAGGGTGATGGTATTCTGCAGATGGGCAGGAGCCCTCATCTCAGGCAGGGTATCCATGTCCTATCCCACAGCAGGGAAAAGTGGGGAGTGCTGTGGATGAGACCCAAAAGGGCTTGTCTGTCTCACAGTGCCCCCCCAGAAAGGGTTGTGACTATACAGCACAGTAGGGTTGCCACTGACAGCAGATCTAGAGGACCAGCTTGGGCAAGCCCACCCAGCAGGTGTCACCTTTTTGGTAGCCTTTTCAATGGCCTCACTCCACAGGAATTTGGGGTTTTGGGGATTTCTTCATTGGGGGAAGGGGGAAAATTGTTCCAGAACCGTGTGTGACATGGCACCAGAAAAGCTGGTGGAAACTATGGAGATGGATACTAGGGTCAAAATTTGAGAGGCTGTGCTTGCTGGTGAACCTCCGGGCATGGCGGCTTTGGGTAAGCATCTCCCCCGGGGACTTGCATGTGCTTCCTTCCCACTCCTGGGCTGCTGCTATGCCCAGTCACCCCCACGATGAAGACTTTAAATGTTTTTACTTTCACCTAAACTTACAGTGGCAGAAATGGTTTATGGCCTTTTTGACCTGGATGGAGAACAGAAATTTCCCAGGGGCTGATCCTTTGGCAGCTGCAGCTTTTAAAGCAAGATGCAAAAGGAGAAATCCTCCTCCAGTGAGATGGCTGTGCCTTTGCGTGTGCCTCAGCTGTGCTGATATATAAGGCCCAGTGCAAACATCATGGAAGAGGTTCATACTCCCTTTAGGTCCTTGCCCTGCTCATGGATTTAGAGTCAGTGTGTGCATGCAATTAAATAAACAAGATGAGCTGGGTAAGTGGAAGTCACAGATTTTACCAGGCCAACCACTACAGCTGGAAGAAGTAAACAAGACTTTGAGTGCCCTGATCCTGACAGGTATGTGTATCTATATATAGGGCTGTCTATATATACACATTTATATATAAACACGTGTGTGCATATATCTCTGTGTGTGTGTATATATATGTGTGTTGATAAATAGTTTAAAATTGCAGTAATGTTGTTGTGAGATCATTTCTTTTCACACCAGACTGTGCCAGGTGTCAGTCAGGCTGGATATGGGCCCTTAAGTACATGTCCCTCCCTGTGCTCCCGACCTTCAGCTTCCTCTGAAGACGAAGGTCACCCTCTGGCGTGCCACCCGCTCTGCCTCCTTCCTGCGGAACCCGATCCCTGGGCGCACAGCCCGGCCGACCCTGGTGATGGCTGCAGGGTGTTTTCTGGGTAGGGTTTAGGGGGGAAAACATGGATTTGCAAGAGTGGTAAGGGTGTGTATGTGCACGGCTGTGTGCTGAGCAGGGTGAGTTTGGCCGATGTTGGAAGTGAGGTTTTCCTGGTGGCATTGCGGGATGTGCAGGGAGCCTTGAGCAGCCCCAGCAGCCAAAAAAAGCAGAATACGCTTGGTGCCGCGCTGGGGTGATGGATGGGCTATCGCTGCAGGGTCTCCTCCTGCGCTGTGGTGCTGTGTGGCAGTTGTCTTTGTAATTGGGAAGAAATACAGCCGCCGGTGCTGGCAGGGCACTGGGCACGTGTCAGGGTTACCGTGCTGGCAGCGGGAGGCCGTGGGGCCGCCATCCCCCCTGCCTGGGAGCCGTGGGGGATATCATGCATAGACAAGGGCCAGTGCTTCCCCACACGCCTCAAGATGCTGTCGGGGGATTTGTGGTGGTGGCAGTGCTGGGAGTGCCCCTGACCCCCAAGGGCTGTTCTCCAGGGATGGGCACTGCATGGCCACCCTGTGCAGGATGGAAGGTGTCTTTCCCACTCAGGGTGCTGCCTCCAGCCCCAAATCCACTCCCGTGCCCCTGGCCCGGGGCTGGGGCTGGGCTGGCTGTGCAGCTGCCGGCTGTCATCCCCCTGCGCCCCCAGCCTGGGGGGCTGCAACCCAATCCCTTCCCCATCCCAAGGGTTCTGCCGAGCCCCCTCGCCCGGCCGCGGGCGAAGCCGCTGACAAGGTATTTCTCGGCGGTAACCCGAGGCGCAGCCCCAGCGCCTCCGTCTCGGCGGGGCGGACAAGTTAATTCCCCAGATTTATGCGCCCCCCGAGCCCCAGCATCTGCTGCGGGATGGGGGGGGAGGGGGGGCGGTGTGGGGGGTGCTCGGCGCTGCCGGGGCCGGGCACAGGTGCGGGGCCGCCGCCCGCTTATAAATACCCCGGTGGCGGCGGGGAGGGGCGTCCCGGTCTCCCCCCCCCCCCCGCCCCGTGCCCGGTCCCCCCCGCCGGGGCTCGGCGGCGGAGCGGGATGCGGCGCGGCGCCCTCCCTCCCGCCGGCAGCATGAGCCCGTCCTTCCTCCTCCTCCTCCTCCTCCTCGCCCTGCCCGCCCGCGCCCGGCGGGAGCAGGTGCCCGGCGGGGCACAGCCGGCCCCGGCGGCCCGCAACGCCCCCGCGCCTTCCTCCTCCTCCTCTTCCTCCTCCTCGGCGGCGGCGGCGGGGCCGAGCCGCTTCCCGCGGAGCCGCCCGGGGCGGCGGCGGGGCCGGCTGTACTGCCGGGTGGGCATCGGCTTCCACCTCCAGCTGCACCCCGACGGACGGGTGGACGGTGCCCACGACGCCAGCCCGCTCAGTGAGTGCCCGGGAGGGGGAATCTGGGGGGCCGGGGGGCGTCTGGCCGTGCCCCAGAGCGGGGGGCTGCGGGACACTCCCTCCCGGGGCTGCGGCATCCCCATCCCTGGAGGTGTCTCCTCTGGGGTGACGGAGCCCCTTGCTCCCCGCTGCCTTCACCCGGGGTGAGCTGCAGCCCAGGTGGGCTCGGGAAGGGTGAATTTGTGGTGCTGGCTGCCCTGTGAGGCTGGAGCTGGGGTTGCTGGGAATGCTGCTCCCCATGGGCTTGGGTGGGATGCTGCCCCGGGGAGCAGAGGGAGCTCTGCCCTGCTCGCTTTGGGAAGTGCCACCCCATGGGGTTCGCCAGCTTTGAGGAAGCGAGTCCAGAGGGATCGATGTGAGGGCATGAGGTTTGTGCTCCCCCACTGCACCTCGCCAGGGTACCCAAGGGGGAGGATGCTGCACTGGGCTCTCCCTTGCGCCCCTTGTCCGTCCTTTCCCTGTGTAACTTTTCCATCCTTCCCTCTGCATTCTCATTCTTCCAGCACAGCGATAGGATATATTCAGTTTAAAAATAGGACTGAGGCTGACGTTCCCCTGGGAGAAAGCTGTGCTAACTCATGGCTTATCCTTCGGGTCGGAGTTGCCGTGATATCCTGTTAGAGGGAATGAAATGGCAGGCGGGGATGAAAAATCTCTTAAAGAGCCTGAGGGCTTGGGCCTGAGGTGACCCTGGCAGCACACGTGGCTTGAGCTGTTGGCTGTGCTCACAGAAGAATGGCCACATCTGGCCTGGACTGAATAATTTGGGCTCTGGTCTGTGCTGTGGCCCTGTGAAGGAGCAGCCTGTGGGCAGGGATGCTGGGGGCCAGAAACCCTGCTTGGGGTTTTGAGGAGAACTGCAGGCGTGTGGCCAGGGTGCAAAGGGGATGGAGGGGAAAATGGGGCTTCCACTCTGGGGCTGTGTCGGAAGATGTGAGTTTGGAGGGGCTGCCTGCGCCGTGCCTCCCAGATCCTGTCTCACAGCAGCATGGCAGAGAAGGCCTCCCCTGTGAGACATGTGCAGCCGTTGATGCCACAGCTGTCTCACAGAGTTGTGGATTATGTGAAGTTCCTTCCTCTTTCATCTGAGATTTTCTCCCCAGAAAGGTGACAGCGGCATCACCTCCGTACTTCGGAGAGGAGCCAGCCCTGGCCGGGGGCACATAGTGGTGGCAGGGGGGATGCTGTGCTGGGGTGCTGCCCCAAGGAGCCATTCCCCGTGAGGGAGAAGTCACCTTTTGGCAGGGAAACGCCAGCTTTGGCCCTTGGGAAACTGGGCTTGAGCCAGGGCACCCCAATAACCAGGAGTATGTTTCCCAGCCAGCATGGCCAGCGGGTTTTGGGGTGCCCTGGAGGACAGGGAGCATGCTGAAGAGGGCATGTGCCTTGTTGCAGTGGGGCTGCACAGCCCCATGCCTCTTGGCAGTCTGGGGCATGTGGGGTGAGGAGGGGCGGCCCACCAGCCCCCCTCAAAGCGCCCCCCAGGCCCTTGGTGCCGGGACCCGGGTGCCTCTGGGGGATGCGCTTCCTCCTTAAAATAAACATGGGAAGTGGTGATCCGATCCCCTGGCCTCGGGGATTTAACAGCGGCTTCATGTTTGCTCTTGGCACGTTAATCCACACGGCCCTTCACTGGGGCCGGGTGAGATGCTCTTACAGGCTCCCTCCTCCGGAGCCGGGGCCACCGAGACCCCCCCCAGGGCCACCCCAGGGCTGCAGCCAGGGGTAGCAATGCTTTTCTTCCAGGGTGGGAAGGGCACGCTGGGGACGTGGTGCTTACCCCAGCTCCCCCCTGACAGCAGGGTGTCAGGGGGACTCCTGACCCCTGCTGCCTCCCTTCCTCTACTCGGGGCGACACCGCGCTCTGTGGGGAAGGAAAACGTGTCGGTGCTGTTGCTGAATGATGCTTGGAGGTTGAAGCTCTTCTATAAAATAAGTTATAGGTCACGCACGCCCCACAGGGGGGCCAGAGCCCAATCCTGCTCAGAAAATACCTGTTTGAGGGGAAACCAGCCTGTTTTCTCATGTCTGGTCTGCGTAGTGCCCCGCTTGGTGAGTCCTGCTGCAAAGAGCAGCCTAAGAAACCATTACTTGTACTTCTTGCCCCAAATGGTGTGTGTGACACCTTTATTTCCAGAGTCCGGTGTGTTTGGGATGACGGGCAAGGCTGATCTCAGCAGGCTGGCTGTAGGTACAAGGGCCTTTTTCCACCCTCGAGAGGGATTCCCCAGGGGTGAGATTGCTTTGTTGCAGCCAAGTCAGAAATTGTCCTCTAAAACACAGCTTTTGGAAAAAAAAACCAAACCCACCACCTTGTTGCCGTCCCAGAATCGATTTGGGTCCCTCTGTGGGGAGGAGGGATGGAGCAGGAATGCTGTCAGGAGCCAGGCAGCCAAGGAGCAGGGTTGTGTGGAGAAGAAATGCGAAGCTATGAGACTGATTTTTTTATTATTATTTTCTTTGTCACACTGATGTGAAAAGAACTGTGATTTATTTTGGGATTTCTGTCATCCTAGGTATTTTGGAAATATTTGCTGTGTCTCAGGGGATTGTAGGAATACGAGGAGTTTTCAGCAACAAATTTTTAGCGATGTCAAAAAAAGGAAAACTCCATGCAAGTGTAAGTAACCCCCCTGCTTATCAGTATCTATTGTTTATTAAAGGCCTTGTGACACCTTCACGTGCACGCAGCAGTGATGCTCCCGGGCAGGGCCCCGCTGTGCCGAGCCCCTTCGGCTCCGCGCTGGGTGGCATCGTCACTGCACAGACAGATAGAGGACAGGTGGAGCCAAACCCCCGGCGCCCATAGCCCTCCTTACTGCATTTAACCGAGAAAAGCGCTTTTTTTCTTTTTTTTTTTTTTTTTTTTTTTCAGTTGGGTATTTGCATCAAAAGGACTCATTCTTTGAGCATTGGTGGTTTATTTTTAGCAATTTCTGCAGCAGATCGTGCAGACGGTTTTAGCCAAATATCTGCTGGGGAGCGGCACGCGTGGCTCCGTGAGCCCGCCTGCAGGCGTGGGGAAGGGGCTGTGGCCCCCGGTTTTGGCTGGGTTTGCCCATGGGGGAGACATGTCCCCCGGTGGGAGTGTGCGGCTGCACGCAGGGTGTCGGGCAAGGGAGGTCCAGCCTGTGCGGGATTGTGGCAGCTAGAGAGGAAAAATCCAGGTAACCCGTTTCTACAGGCTGTTTTCCTGAAGGTTGGGGTTTCCTGCAGGTCTAATTGTGCTTTTTCCAGGATTTTTGCATTGAATGAATCCTCTAAGTTGATTTAACTTCCTTTTTCAACTTCAAGATGCTGCTTCCTGATTTTTTCCTGTTAGTTCTAGAGATCATTTAAACAAATGAAAGTAACTACTGAAAATAGTTACTGAAAGTCTTTGTGTTTTAAAGGTGTGTATAAATGCAACACCCAAAGAAGGGCATTTTTAAAGCAGCACCTTGGATGACCTGTCACCCAAGGTGGTTCCCAGGGGTAGTGTTCAGGGCTGGTAGCCTGGGAGAGGGAAAAGCCAGTTGCCTGCCCCACGGCGTGAGCCAAACCTCACGCTCATGGAGTGGATGTTACTGATGTGCTTGTGGTGCCTGAGCCCGCAGATTGCCTCCCAGTGAGATTTACGAACTCGCCTCTCTCTCCCTTGAGTCTTATTGGAGTGTTGCTCTTGAAACCTAATGATGCTTAAAGGGTGAGCATGTGGTTGCTTATTTTAGGAAACAAAGTAGGAGTGGGAATGGCATCTAGGGGAAAGGGGGAATGGCTGCGTAGAGGAAAACGTGAGGGATGGAGATGGGGCAGGAAATGGGCATAACAGGAGGAAAGTGGTGGGAAGGTAAAGGAAGAGGAGAGGGAAGCAGGCAGAGCGTGATCCCCGGACCCTCCAGGGCCTCCCCTCCCTCATGGCATACAATGGGCCCCTTATTTGAGCTGAAGCCTTGATTTATACCCTGGCGCAGTCAGAAATTAAATCAAACCTCGTTGGTGTATGGTTAATTGTCGGCACACAAAGGGCAGTGCTGGAGAGGGACCTCAATTAGGCGGGTCAGAGCAGGGGGTGAGGACACACGATGCCCCACTCGGATGAAAGCTGCAAATTTGTAGAAACTTGACCCAAATGTCTAAAGATTGCTGGACTAAATAAGGCCGATAATGCAAACCCAGCATCTGTTGTTCTTTCCTGCCTTGGCAGGATAAAGTTATTTCATGGCCTAATGAGTTTTGAGCAGTACAAAGCGCGTCCTGCGCCCGTCACTCAGGGCAGCGCTTTGATATGGGAGTCACGCCGGTGACTTTGTGCTGAACCACAGATAAAAGTCATTCCTGCAGGGATTCAGGCTCCTTCGAAACCGGCTCTCGGGGCCCGGCTTTATCCCAGCTTGATGCTTTACAGCAGCCCTCTTTTTTTTTTTTTTTTTTTTTTTTTTTGATGGCAACTTAATTAAATTACCAAGTGGTTCATTTTTAGAGGCACCAGCTTCAGAAAATGACAGTAATCCCGGCAATTATCAGTTGCGTGCACAGATGGCTTTTTCCTCGTTGTTAAATCCTCAGTCCCCTGTTCGTACATTTTTAGCATGGAACGGGCAGGAGGGGGTTTGGTGTCAGTCTTGGCAGGGGCCGGCATGAACCCCCACGAAGAGGTTTGCCCACGGGGGTCTCAGGTAATTCTCCTTTCTCAGGAGTTGTTCCGAGTCGACGGAATGCCATGGTCCTCGCTGAGGCAAATCTCTGTTGAACTGAAATTTGAAATTTGACTTCAGGATTGCTCTCTGTGATGGTCTCCAGAGCTGCTGCAGAGCAAACCCGACAGCCAGCCAGAGCCGTGGCCGTGCCGCCTGCCCCGTGCTGGGAAAAGTGCCTTTTCCCAGGCTGAGACGGTGCGGTTGCTCGCTGAGGGGCTGGGACATGGGGAAGCCTGTCAGAGGGATGGCAAAGCAGCAGCTGATGTGCTTCCAGGGCAATTTGCTGTCTGCAAACGCTGACTGCAGGTCCCTTCCTTCTGCGCTGTGAGCAGCCCACCACATCCCTGTGTCCAGGGCTGGGGACACCCCCCCAGCCCTGCCCCAGTCCCCAAATCCCACTCTGGAGGGGACCCTACTCCAAATCTTAGGGAGCGTTTCCCCTGAACCACTTTAAACAGGAACTTTTCCTGTGATGCTCCAGACGGGGAGGGTGACATTACCCCAGAAATGCTGCGCCAGATTGGACATGCTGGTTTGGCTTACCCGTGAGCAAAGCAGCAGCAAGCTCACCCGTCTGTGCAGGGGTACGTATGTGCAGGGGCACAAGCATCTTCTTCTGGTCGCATTGGCTCTTGCAAAGCCTGCTGGAGCTGGATTCAGTATCGGACCCCCACTGCGGCCAGCTTCGATGCCTGGGACAGGGCAGCCAACTTCATCTCCTGCACTAAAAAAACCTGCTCTTGCTATTTGCCCAGATCCCACTGGGAAATGCAGGGCCTGTTTTGGGGCCATTTGTGCTGAGGACCCTTTCAGGTGTGCATTGCTGCCTCGGTCAGTCCTAAATCTCCCATGCAATGGCCGATGCTGGGGTGTCTCGCCTGAGCACCACTGCAAGTGTTGGGGCTTCAGAAAGCAGTGAGGGGTCAGCAAAGCCTTGCCTCAGGAGGGTGAATACTCGTGCATGGGCGATACAGCATCGAGGATGCATAACAGACAGGGAAAGCAAGAATGAGTCATCGAGGTGATGTTCCTTTCAAGTGAAGAGCAAAAGGAGACTTAATTCAAAGTGCTATGAGGGAAAACACGCTTGGCAGGCTGAGGACTCTGTTACTTGTACTGTAGGACTCAACTTCTCTGGTTAAATTAGGAATTTAAAAAGGATCCCAGCCAGCTGGGCCTTCTGTGTGGTTATAAATCACTGCTTGGGGGTTTTGTCTTGCTTTCCATTGCTGGGGGTTTCGAGGCTGGGGAGCTCAGCATCCCTTTTCATGTCAATCGTTTTGAAGTGTGTCTTTGCAACGGGACTGCGGTGCCTGTGCGTGGCTGGAGGAGCTGTTGGGCATCAGCTACCATGTCCATGGTCAGATTAAAGCACAGGGGAGGATTTCAGAGGGGTCACTGGAGGCTGCAGCTGGGTGTCTCAGGGTTGTGGGTACATAGCTGGGGTGTTACGGCTCTATTTTTGTATTTCTGCATGCTTTTTTCCCCTCCTCCTCCCTGACAACAAGAAGGAGCTGTCATGGGCAGCATTCAGCCTCTCCTCTTGGGCAATGGGAAGCCTTTCCCCCCAGCTGTCCAGGAGCCAGTGCGGCCACCTTGTTTATAAGAGGCGATGCTCTTGGGCTGCAAGTAATTTCAGGTTATCAAGGGACAAAATGCCCCGAGTTCATTTGAGACGAAGAAGAGGAGGAAAAAAACCCCACCAATACAATCGAAGCCATGTTCAGTGAAGCAATGAAAATCTGCATGCAAATTGCCTTTCCAGATTATTAAGTGATGATTCAGTGCCCGAGCGAGAGGTGTGAGGGTGGGCAGGGAGATGGAGCGGGGGCTCAACCCCAGGGTCCTTGGTGGGGCTGCAGCTTGGGGGTGTGGAGCCACTTCTCCCTCTGGTTGGTGGGAAGGGCAGGAGGAGAGCTGGGGCGGGAGGGGAGGATGCTGCTGGGGCAGACAAAGCCTCTTTTTTCCAATGAAGTCCAAATCTGGGTGGCAAGTGGCTATTGAAAGTAGCCACTGTGTTGTGGGTTTTCCAAACTGCTGGGTGCCCGGTGGCCTCGGAGTGGGTTTCCCAAGTGCCCTGTGTTGCTGCTTGCCCCTTTGTACCTGTTTTTTGGGAGACTTTAAAACCCAGTGAGCATCGTTGGGCAGGGGAGGGGTAAAACCAGCCCTTTGCTAACAGTGCCCCCCATCTCTGTCCCCGCAGGCCCGGTTCACAGCAGACTGCCACTTTCGGGAGCGGTTCCAGGAGAACAGCTACAACACCTACGCCTCGGCCGTGCACCGCAGCCCCCGCTCGGGACGGCAGTGGTACGTGGCACTCAACAAGCGGGGCAAAGCCAAGCGGGGCTGCAGCCCCCGTGCTCGGCCCCAGCATGTCTCCACGCACTTCCTACCCCGCTTTCGGCAGCCACAGCCCCCTGAGCTCGCCTTCACCGTCACCCTCCCTGAAAAGAAGCCCCCGCCACCGCCGAAACCAAAGGTCCCCCCATCCCCGCCTCGGAAAAACCCTGGCCCTGTCAAGTACCAGCTGAAGTTTCGCTTTGGGTAGTGCACCATGGCAGGGATGCCGGTGTCTGGGCAGCTTTTGGGGTGACCCTGTGGGGGACCCTGGACAGATGCAGGGAGGCTTTGGGTCTTCTCTTCACCCTGCAAACTGAATGGCATCCTCGGAAGCGTGCGCTGGGATGACATAACTTGGTCTTCCCAAAGACTATTCCTGTGGTGAGCTGAAAACGCTTGATGGACCTGGGGTTAATTTTCTGTTGGTGAAAGAAGCAGAAAGGTACCTCTACGGCGAACATATTTTCTTACCTTATTTTCACTAGTGACTCTTCTGACAATCATTTTCATGCAGGAGATATGTTCAGAGCCAACCAATTAAGTGCTTTTTTTTTTTCCTTTTTTTTTTTCCCATCTCCTTTTTGCTGCACTTTTTTCCTTTGACCATACCTCAGACACCACATATCCAGGACTGCCCCTTCCCCTTCTTTTACAAACCAGCACCTCCCTTCTGTAACAAGACCAAGACCAACAAATTCATCCACCTAATCTGTGGTGCGAGGGGTCTTAAAACTCTTTGTTGGCAATAATATATATATATATTTTTTTTTTTTTAAGGGTTGCAGGCTTGAGGAGGGCGGCCGTTTGCAGCCCTGCTCCTGGTGCTCTCTCCCGTTCTTCCCAGGACAGCTGGAGGAGCGAGTCTCCTCCTGTCCATCAAAGTATGGCTTCGATGTCCGTGTTTAAAATACCTCTGCCCTGGCCCCGTGGCGCTCCTGCTTGCACAGGAAGGGACCTGCGCTCAGACCCGTGGCTGGGGGAGCGCCTCCACACCCCTGCTCCCCAGGATGGGGTGCGCTTGGCCCCCGGGTGCCCACTGGTTTCTTCCAACAATTTGCGCTGCTGATTTATTTTATCATTCACAATACACTTACAGAGGTGGGGGAAAGGGTTTTATTTTATAGCGAGCGTGGCGATGTGGCAATAAACGCTGTTATAGCTACTCGTACCTTTGGAAGTGTTTTTTCCCACCCAGGTTGCCTTACGGCCCCAACTGTCAAATTGTTTCTCCCTTGTGGTGTTATCTGTGGAGTAATTGTGTGTATGGAGTTTTTAATCAGCATTTAGCTGTGTTGCGTACATACAGAAAACAGTAGCATTGAACCTCACCAGTTAAGCCTTAATAGGAGCCCAGGTGGGCTCGCGCTAGCAAAACTCCCCTTGCCCTGAGCCCTGCTTAGTGTCCAGCAGCAATAACCAGGGCAGGTGGCACTGCCGAGTCTTTTCTCCTGATCTGGTCATGGTACAAATGGTTATTTCCATTGAAATCGTGGTTCTTTGCCATTTGTCCTTCTGGGTAGCCCCTGTCTGGATGCACCCGCTCCACGTGGCAGCAAATGCTTTGGCACAAGGGCGCGTGCTCCATGTGTGGGGATGGATGGGGATGATGGAATAAAGTATAATTGTGTTTCATTTTATAACCTGGTTGTGTAATCTCTTGTCTGTCTCCTATCCATGTGGTTTTTTTTCCTTTTCTTCCCCCAAAGGAGAAAAATGAGTGTTGCTAAATTAGCCGCTCTGCATATTTGTCAGAGGGTTTGGCTGGCATGGTACCAGCGGCAGGTGGAGGGGGGCAAAATCGGTGCATGTGCATCCTTTGTATGCCGTGCTCCACATCTTGTGTGCTGAGACAAACCTCCCGACAGCTCCTCTGGGGCTGCTTTTGGTCTTGAGTCACAGCAAGGGACGGCAATCCAAACATGGGCATGCTGTGCTCCACGGACGTTTCCAGCAAGACAGCCCAAATTTACAAAAGTCAAGTAATGCTGCTTATCTGCCATTCAGCAGCCAGGCACAATTAGGTATAATTAATGCTCAGTGAAGCATAGGGCCACCTAAATGAACTAATAGAATGAAAACATGTGCAGGAGCCACATAGGAGGGTGCCGTCCTCAGCCTGGGGTGGGTGCCTGGAGCTCCCCGGGCAGGTAAGAGAGGAGTGAATGTGCTGGTCCCTGCTTTCTCTCAGAGGGAAAAGGTGTTTTTTTAATCTTATTTTAAGGAAAATTCTTGTCGATAACTAGCCTGTATGACAAAACAATGCTTTGATCCTTGTGTTTCTGGGCAAAAACTGGGTCCTGAACTGACCCGCAATGGCAGCACCCCGTGTTTGCCATAGCAACTGCTGGGAAGTGCTGCCGCTTGCTCTGCTGGGGCTGCCGGGAGGGACAGGAGCCGTTGTCCTTGGGGCTTACCCCAGGAAGGAGCGGTGCTACCGGCGGTGGGGTCTCCCTGACCTGCAGGGGATGAGCACTGCTGTCACCTCCTGCTTGTGGCTCTGGTTGAACCATACTTATCCTGACGCCCCTCGCTGTTTCCACTGAGGAGAAGAGGAGCATTTATTACGTTTCAGAGCTGTCAGGTGAAATTTGGCTGAGGCAACAGCCTGGGCGCCTCCTGCCTCTGGGGTCCGGTGAAACCTGCGCTCTCTTCTCTCGCACCCCGTTTCTGCATGTTGAGGGTGGCTGCCAAACACCGAGGTTTCATGTGGGGTTTCTGGCAGCCAGGACCCCCACAGCTCACGGGAAGCACAGGCTGGGGCTATAATATGCCACGCCATGGTAGTGAAGAGATCTGTGCCACGGCAGAGAGCAGCGCGCTAGCAACCTCAGTAGAGAGCCCAACACAAGTTAATATAAGTGGTATGGACTGACAAACTCCTCCTGTTCCTCTCTGGCCACAAGGAAATTAAACAGGTTTGCTTATCAGGAGGAGACCGAAGGCATTTTAAAAAATGCGTAAATATTTCTGTTAAATTTAAAAATAGCCTGTGGACAACTTGAAAGACTTTTAAGGAATAAAGGTAACTTTTTCAGTGTGTTATGTTTCTTGCATTTCAAAAGTAGTTTTGGCTTACTTTTATTTACAGCTGCTGATTGCATTTAAACCTTTCTGGCTACTGCTCTTGCCAGTGGAGCAGAAGCAATGTTGCACTGGCCAGCTACTCCCTGGGCAGGATGAGTAGCCCAAATCCTGCAGCAGAAGCCCAGAGCATCCTGCGGTCCTGCTCTCAAGGTGAGGGGAAACCTCCTGCCCTTCTGCAGGTGGGGATTTACTGCAGGAAAGGATGCAAGACCATAAAGCTTCTCCTCTTCTTTCCTGCTTGTTGGCAGCACTCAGTCTTCCGTGCTGGTGGGAGTATTGCCCCTGCAGAACCAACAGGAGCAAGAGTACTCTCGGTGCTGTAACTTGGGGGAGGGAAAATTGCTGTGACAGTCTGGGAAAAGAAGAGCTCCAGCTTCGGAACTCTGATGCTGACATAAACTATCCTGTCAGCCACTCTGGTTTCATCCCAGTGGATTTATCACTTTGGCTTCAACAGCACTAATTGCTGGACTCTTAAGCAGATTTGTGTACTTATTTTACATAAAAGCCCTTTATATTGCCTTTAAATCTTGTTGCACACAGAGAAACGGCCACATGGGAAAATCAAGGGCGGGGGTGGGAGAGCTTTCCTACCCCTCTTTTTGGGGTGCTGAGGGCAGGGGGGCATGCTGGAGAAGGGGTTCTGTGTTTGGGGACCAGCGGGAGGTCTGGCTGCTGAAAGCAAGCAGGGAGGAGGGCTGTGCATCACCCGGCTGGGTGGCCTTCGGTGAGGGACCAGCAGCCCCTTGGGCAATTTTAATCAGGGAGCAGGCTGGGCACAGGGCTGGTACAGGCCCGGCAGTGAGTGGCATCCAGGGAGCCAGGAAGATAACACGGATGTATGAAGTTAATTGTTCCAAGACACCAGCACAATGCCTTTGAGCTCTTTATCAGCAAGGCTAAAAATGGCACATTCTTTCTGAAAAAACGGCTTTCTGAAAATGTGCCATTGTGGACCAATAACTAAAATTCACCCTTTTTTCCTCTCCCATTTGCTTTCTGAGTCATCTTTTCCTGCAGGCTTTGTGGATATAGAAAGTCTCAGATGTTGATTAGGCAAAGCACTGCATGGGGAGAGACACGGTGCCTCTGCAAGCTCTGCTCAAAGCATGACATCGGCAAGTGCTGGAACAAATGTGAAGTCTCACGGGAGCACCTGACTTCCTTTTTGCCCTGCAAAGCTGGTGTTTTGCCCCAGCCAGCTTGCTTCGCCATGAGCTGGCTGGGCAGGCCAGGCTGATGGCACCACAAGCCGCACTGTTGGTGTGTCCCCCCCACCAAGGGAATACCTCCAAACTGAACTTGCCACCCAGTGGGGCAAACATTGGCTGAAATAGTTTGAGAAGTTAGGGGTTGGCATGGCATGTTATTTTTTTGGTTTGTGGGTTTTTCTTCTTTCTCTTCTACCATCTCCGACTCACCACTGTGGTGCCAGGGAGAAAAAGCTGGAAACCAAACCAATGAAGGGGATTCCCAAATTCCTTTCCAAACAACTGCCGCCTTCAAAGGAGGCATGAATCCACGTGGAGCAGGGAAAGGGGCTGCGGGGAGCACGGGGGGGGAGCACGCTGAGCCGCCGGCCATGCCCCGGCTCCGTGTTGTTGGGTGCACTTGTTAAAATTCTGACATGAAAAAGGGCCCCCCCATTCCCCCTCTCCCCGTCACATCTCGTTTTTAGCCCCTGTGGAGGTTCATCACTTTCCAAAACCCCAGGAATACTCGCCGGAGTCCTGCACTGCCAGATGGAAAGCTGCCTGGCAGAAAAGGACCTGGGAGTGTTAGTGGACAGCCGGCTTAACATGAGCCAGCAGTGTGCCCAGGTGGCCAAGAAGGCCAACGGCATCCCGGCCTGTATCAGGAATAGCGTGGCCAGCAGGAGCAGGGAAGTCATCGTGCCTCTGTACTCGGCACTGGTGAGGCCTCACCTCGAGTACTGTGTTCAGTTTTGGGCCCCTCACTACAGGAAAGACATTGAAGTGCTGGAGCGTGTCCAGAGGAGAGCCACCAAGCTGGTGAGGGGTCTGGAGAACAAGTCCTATGAGGAGAGGCTGAGGGAACTGGGCATGTTTAGTTTGGAGAAGAGGAGGCTGAGGGGAGACCTCATTGCCCTCTACAGCTCCCTGAAAGGAAACTGTAGAGAGGCGGGGGTTGGCCTCTTCTCCCAAGGGAATAACGACAGGACCAGAGGAAATGGTCTGAAGTTGGGGCAGGGGAGGTTTAGATTAGATATTAGGAAGAATTACTTTACTGAGAGAGTGGTCAGGCACTGGCACAGCCTGCCCAGGGAGGTGGTGGAGTCACCATCCCTGGAGGTATTTAAGAAACGTGTAGACGTGGCTCTTCAGGGCGTGCTCTAGTGCCTGGGATTGTTGGTTTGTGGTGGGGTGTTGTGTGTGGGGTTTAGTTGATGGATGCTGCTTGCTTGTTTTTTTTTTTTTTTTTTTTTTTTTTTAATGTGGTTGGACTCGACGATCTCAAAGGTCCCTTCCAACCACTAAGATTCTGTGATTCTGTGATTCTATGGTGGGATGCTGGGGCTCACGCCCCCCCACCCTGCGCCCCCCTGTCCCCCGCTCCCCACGGAGACCTCGCTGCTCCCGCGGGGGGAAGGGGTAGGGGGGGAAGGGGAGGGAGGGGCAAAACCACCCGCGCTGGGGCAAGTGCACAAAAATCAGGCGAAATATCTTAAAAAACTCAGTGCGTGAGGCCTGTGCTGGGCCTGTGGCGGTTTCCAGGTGTCTGCGTTACCGGGGGGTTAAGGGGGTGCAGGGGGGGCTGCTGTCCCCACTCGGATGTTGGCCCCGTGCGGGCACGGCCGGCCTCCCCCCGGGGGGCCGGGGACTGTCACCGCGCCCCCACGCCCGCTCGGCCCCTAAAAAATAACCCTCAAAGCAACCAAAACCTCCCCAAAACTGAAGCGCGCAGCAGCGCCCCCTCCCCGCTCCCCCTCTCCCCCCGCGCGCGCGGCCGCTGATTGGGCGGGCGGGGTCGGCACGTGCGGGCGCTGCCGTTGCGCCTGGCGCGCGCCGCCGCCGCCCCGAGGCGGTGGGTCCCTCGGTCGGTCGGTGGGTGGGGATGGCGGCCGGCGCCCCCGCCCCGCCGCACCCCGGCTCCTACGAGGAGTACCTGCAGGCACAGGTGACGGCGCGGGACCTGCACTACCTGGAGGTCAGTGGGAGGGGGGCGGCTCACCCCCCCGGGGCGCCCCGGGAGGGCCCGGCCCAGGGCGGCGGGGTAGGCTGCGCGGGAGCTCCCGCGGTGGCCCTCGAGCCTGTCCTCTGAGAGGCGCCAGCTACCGAGGGGCCGCGGAGGCAGGTGAGGCTCCCGAGGAGAGTCAGGCACGTTGTGGGCTTGCGAAGCTTCTGGTGCCCGTTAGGTGCGAGGGTCTCGTTAGTGAAACCCACCACCCTCAGGGAACGAACCGCCCTGCCGCCCCCCGAGCAGGGAGGTGGCACAGCTGCCGTGTACAAACCCCCCGCCCCGGGATGAAGTCAGCAGCGGGGCGGCTGTGAAGCAGGGAAGGGAAATGCCGGCGGTGTTCTGGGGGGCCTGAGAAGTGCAGTGGGGCCAGCCAAAACAGGGGTCTGCTCACAAGGCAGCTTCCGAGTGCAGGTCTGGACCAGAACGCCTTTCACGTGAGCAGCTGTTTGTGTTGCAGTGTTTGCTGTTTATATCCACCCAGAGAAACAAACACCCCCTCTCTCTGGAGGCGTGAGGTGAGATGAAGACAGTGGGGCTGGCTTTGGTGTGCAGAAGCAGCTACGAGCTAGTGCTGGCCTGGTTCTTAACCAAAACTGGGAAGAAGATAGTGTCCAGTGCTTACAAAGCATAATTTTTAGGCTGAATCATACCAAGGAATGTGTCTGGTTGAACAAGTCACATCACAGTGATATTCAAAAGGTGCTGACTGCTGAAATTTTGACCTCTAAAAATGATAGTGCACGTTGCTTGGTGGAAGGTCACAAAAGGTTTTCTGTCTCGCAGTTAGAAGGCAGGTGGTATTGATTACGAGTTTGCTCTCAGAAAGCAGCAATCCCTGTTTGGCTTTAAGAAATTAGGACTGAGTCTGGCAGCGCAGGTGGGGTGGGAGTGGCAGGGGGTGTTCCTGGGGTGCTTTGGCTGTCAGGGCTCCTCAGGTGCCCCAGCTTCAGCTGGAGGAAATATCTCATCCCCAGCCTCCTGCCCCAGAGCTCAACTCATCAGTGCTGCTCTCCTTTAGGGATGTTGTTTTAAATTGGGGAATTGTTTTCCAGCTGGGGGTATAAAAAGAGGAGTGCAGGCCCTTTTCTGGGGTTTAGGTGTGATGCAGGCATAGGAGGCTGGGCAAGAAACTGTAGGGCTTCAGCTGCTGAGATTTGTTTGCTGCTGCTCAGGCTGTGGTGGCGCTAACCGCCCCGAGTACTCCAGCTCCTCTGGTGTTCCTCCATCATGAGCCCTTGTTAGATGGGAGCAAGGCAGAGCCTACTGGTGCCTGCAGCCTCTCCTGAGGGGCAACTCCTGGCTCCCCAGCACCGCTGGTTTTGGGGGGTGTTGTGCAGATTCCCTTCTCCTGAGTTACCTTCTCTGGTGGGTCCTGGTGGTGGGGGAGGCGGGAGTCCAGGGGGTGTCCCCGCTGTTCCAGCACTAACCAGGCTCCCTGCCTGTTCTCTCCTCACAGAGCGAGGAGGTGGCACAGCAGCTGGTGGAGCTGGGCTTCTGTGGCTCCGGGGATGTGCTGCAGCGGGAGGAGTTCGAGGCCCAGGTGGCAGCGGCGGAAGCGCTAGCAGCGGCATCCCCCCAGAAGTAAGTGTCTGCCTGCCTGTCCGGGGCCCTCTGGACACCTAAGTACTGCTGCTTGGTTATGAAATAATGCACTTTAATACCTGGATCATACTTTCAAAGCTGTAGCCAAGAAATGTGTGTTTTCTAATGCTTTGGACTTCTGGGATTGATGGTTACAAGACAGGGAACATACCGATGGAAAAGGGCTGGTGTATGAGAAGGGAAAATATCCTTTCTTTGCTGATCAGTTGTTAGGCTTTGAGGACTGAGTTTATTGAGTAACGTAGTCTGGAGTTCCTTTCTTGTCAACAGCAATAGTTGACCAAGCTCCTCTGGGTCCCTTGTGAGTGTTTCCCTGGGCCAGGGAGACCTGGAGTGCTCTCTCATTGCATAGGGTAGCTGCAGCAAATCATGCAAAAGTCTGCAAGAACTAGCACTTGGGAAGAGATATAAATAGCTCAGACTGGATGACGGTCTCTTTGGATATTGTGACAAGGTCACTGCTCTTTTAGGTGGACTATTTTGCTTCCATTTCTAGTAAGCCTTTGAGGGGAGAGCTGGTTTATTCTCCAGTAGTCTCTGACAAAGGAAGTTCAAGCAGTGCCTATGCAGGGTTTTTTTTAGGCTTTTGTTTGGCTTTGTTTTCACTTCTGCTGTCTCATGCTTGTTACAGCTTGTATAGCTACAGCATTCACTTCCACCAAAACTCATGCTGCACTGGGAATTCAGTGCTTTGCAATAAAGCTTTGTTGTATCTTGTGGCTGGTTCCCCCTACCTTTTTATTTTTGCACCTTCTCCACTCTGTTTAACCAGCCTGCAAATCTTAAAACATGTAGCTGTTTACTTTTCTGGTTTCTTCTTTTCTTTGCCTCTTGAGAAAAATAAATGAACAATAAATGAAATAGTGAACTTCTGTTGGTGCCTTGCTACAAGAAGATAAATAATTGCAATACTTATTTTGTCAACATGGTTGGTGAACAGTAGAGCTACTGAGCAGTCTTATTCTCCTGTGGTGCTTTTCCCTTTTTGTGCCATGGTGAAACTATCGTTTAATAATTTAACATCATGTATCAAATGCCTTTCGTAGCATTTGTGGGCTGAGAACGTGTGCTGTCTAGTGAAGCTATTGCCATACTTCATGTACAATCCTATATCAAACTTCTGTTCCAGGCATAAGGTGACTTTTTTTTTTATCTAAAGAATTAACTGTTCATGTCACTATATGGAGAAACTGGTTTTGCAAAACCAAAGGCTTAATTATTTGCATAAAGACAAAAAGGATTGATTTCTTTCATTCATGTTTAGACTTGTAACATTCTGCGGCTCATGCCCAGGCATACTCTGCGGCCAGATGCAGCTGATGGTGACAGTGCTGATGACATCAGGAGAGTAAGAACTGAACTTAAATGGCTGACTGGTTGATCTTGTAGTGTTCTTGTAAGGTATGTTTCTAAACCATTGGTAATTATTATTTACTCTAGTGATGTCGTGTGCGGAGATGAGTGAAAATGAACTAAAGCCAGAGCTCTCAGTGCAGTTCTCTCTCCTTGATGTCTTGAGTGGGTACTCCGTCCTACTGTCCTTTTTTATTTGGTTATTCTTTGTTTAGTTTCCCATTAGTTTGTAGGCGGAGATGTCAGGGCTGGCTCACCGGGCCTATTATAACTACGTTTGGTTGAGCAGATTATTCAAAAGTCTGTCAGGAGTTTCTGTTGTCAGGGGTTCTGAATTGTCTGCTTGCAGAAATATATCTGTGGTTTTCTCTGAGCAGAAAAAACTTTCCATGATTTGGACTTGGCTGCACAGGTCTCAGGAACTGCCACTATTAATTTTGACTGTCCAGATGATTTTTGCATATGAGAGCAAACTCCTTAGGCAGGTGCCTTCAGGATTTCTGCTTTGATGCTCCTCTCTGTCCTGCGCCTACTGCCGTGGCACTGCTGTTCCTTACAAAAGGGTTGACAAGGTTATTTCCCATCCACAATCATCTCCCCCATCAAAGAAAAACAAATGGGAGTCTTTTAAGTCAAAGCTGGGATACATGGCTGGGGTTCATACAGTGAGGGGTTATTTGGATCAAAACACAGAGGAGTTAGCTGGTAAGTGACTTCTTGTGTTCTCTTTGGGAAACAAACTTGCGTTTAACGGTTTTGGAAATCTCTGCAAGTGGCTGATATTCATAGCAGTGGGATTCCCACAGCCAGAATGCTTCCCGTGTGCCTTACTGATATAAACACACTAAGCTGTAAGAAATGGTCTACACCATTTGTATTGCACAACAACAGCTTCAAGCTCCAGTTGCTAAAAAGTACTAAAATAAGCCAACAGTGATAATATGTATTGCCTCTGTTGCATTTCAGCTCCATGGTGTGCCACTGGGTTATTACACATAGCTGCTGTGTTTGCTGAAGGCTTCCATAATTCCTGTTTTATTTTTAGGGTTTGTCTGTCAGTCGTCAAAAACACTTAATTTACCCAGGCTGTAGTAGTTGGCAACCTTCTGCTGCCATGCCTTTTACTGCTGCAACTGTATCACAGAACAATCACAGAAACCTGTAATTTATTGGAAATGTAAAGGCTTACACGAAGATTAGTAACTGGGAAGTGTCCTCTTAGCTGCAACAAAATACTTGTAAGGATAGTTCCTGTGTAGCAGCAAATCAGCAAGAGAAAATTCAGTAGATAATTTAGAGCAGTAGCCAAGGTGAGCACAAAGAAGGTGGTCACTCTTAGGATACTTCTCTGTTTCTGTAGTTGTTGCTTAAATGTAATGATCAGGGTTTGCTCAAGAACTACGTGGTGTTCTTCATGTTTAGGAAGGCTCACCTTGACTAATATTTGAAAAATTAGCTTCAGAGTAGCTACATACTACACCACATTGCAAAGCTGCTTCTGATCAGAAAGGCCAATATTTTCCTGCAAATGTCCAGAATGGTGGTGTAGTTTTCCTCTGAATCCTTACCTTTGCCTTCTGAATGTCTCTTGCTTAGTTAAATAACATTATCAGTTCAGGCATGTACTTGGTAGGATTGGTAGGACTTCTTTTACAAATGGTAAAAATAAGTTGAGTACATGTTGCAGAAAATGGATTTGGGTGGGCAGGAGGCAGTGCATTTATTAACTCTCTTTGTGAAGCACTTAAACTTTTCTGGTCTTAGCATCACATCTGAAGTCAAGTGAAAATTGATAGGGGAAAGTAAATAGAAGTAAAACTAGTTCCTTTAAAATACTTTGTGCTTTTCCACAAAAAAAAGGGGCACTGTCAGAGGGTTGGGTTTGGGCTTTTTTTTTTTGGTAAGAACAAAGAAACTGGATAATAAAAAACAGTGAACCTCAGACTTTGAGAGGCAGATAGAACAGATGGCATATTGTGCTACTTTATGACAAGGATGCCTGTGTGTTTCTTTGGGATCTGAAATGAAGGGGCTTGAGTCCAGGGTTATTTTTTATTTTCTTTAACAGAAGAAAATTGGAAATAAAGTTATTTTTGGTTTTTTGGTATTAGGTCATCTCTAAATGAGTGCAAGATTGTTTAGTCTTTCTGTTGTCCAGAGTGACAGAGGTGGAAAAATCTCACATTCCTCAAAAGTGTCCTGTAATTAGCATAGTATTGTTGTTTAAGAAGAGCTGTGTTTTTTTCAGGTGAGCTTGCACAGAATAAATAAAACCCTGGTTGACATCAAGACAGGAAACAACTTACTGTCAGTTGTCTCAGCTGGAAATACAGCCTTCTGATGCTTTAAGCTCCTCTTTTAGAACAATCTGAGGCAGAAAGGTTTGTAACTGCTTCTGTATTTCAAAGCCTGGATCTGGGCTGTGTGGATTTCCTGACGTCTTTACAGCACTGATGCCCACGTTTTACTGTACGATTACTGTGGCCTCTGCTTGTCAGGGAACTACACTGCGTTCACGTGGATGTGAAGTGACCTCTGAATGGCACATGACTATTCCCTACCCACAAGAATTAGCACTAAGCAACACCAATGAGGCTGTAAATCACTTCCATTTCTCCTTCTGCTGTGCTGATGCCCACGCTGGACAGTTGTCTCTGGTACTGCCCGGTTCCTGTAGCTGTGGGCTGTCTCTGCCCCCCGTGCAGGGAATCGCTAGAGCCTGCAGCCCAGAGAAGCAGTGGCTGCAATAGGGAGGATGCTTCGGGTAGGGATCTTGTATCTGAGGGGTTTGGTGCATTACCTGATGGCACCAGGAGAGGCCTCCCTCTACTTAAGATTCACAGCCCTTGAGGTCTCGGTCTGACTGCTTACTGGTAGGAGTAGACTATGATAAGGGGGGGAAAAAAACCCACCCCAAACAAAAGAACTGGAACCATCCATTAAGGCTTTCCTCTGGAGGAAGGGCTGCTGCTTCCACGCAAAGTACCAGGCCTGTGTCTCTCAGGCAGGGGTTAGAAATGCTGCGGAGCTACCTCTATGCAGGGATATTTACAACTGTGTCATGGGAAATGCAGGAATAATGTCCAGCTACTAGCTGCTCTGCAATGGAGTGCTGAATATTTGTCCTCTGAAATCGGTCCATTTCATGTGTAAAATACCCATTGGTTTGGGGTTTTTTGGCTTAGGAGGAGCATGAGAGTGAGGAGTTAGCCTGTCAGCCAGGATGCGTGCCTGAGAAGGGGAGGGTATACAGCATCACTCCCAGGGCTTATTTTCTGTGGCTTAAGCCACCAGCACTGGCATTTGGAGTGACAGGAACCCAGAAATAATTCTTCTGCGCAAATGCGGCTGGGAGCAGAACAGCAAATGGAAAAGCTGGGCTGTGCTCCTGGGTGGTAGAAAACCTGGATTTAAGTTTCATCAGCCAGAGGAGGGAATGAAACCCTGGTGCCAGCCACCCTGGGAGCGTGGGTTAAGCCTTTGTCAGGTGTTAGCATCTTCTCCTTTTTATCTCTTGCATAGCGTGATTCGGGAGGTACCTTACAGACTGCCCCTTTACCAGAGGGAGCAGAAAATGAAGCAGAAGGGGGAGCTCAATTCATTTCTACAAACTCTAGGCTGGAGCCAGTTGCAGAGCAGTTTGCTTCCAAATGTTCTGTGGGTGTCCTGCCAAGCACAGTTAACTTGAACCTGTCTCTCTTTGGCACCTGATATCTTTTTGCTGCTGCTCCTCTGATCCTTTACCCAGGAGGTGTGGGCTCAGAAACACCTCTGTCTACTGGACCTGTTTTTATGTGTACAAATGTTTCTCTTAGAAAAGCAATCAGGTCTAATTAAAATGTATTCCTTTTACAAACCATATAGAAAACAGGTGTTTTGGTACATGGGTCAATAGTAGGTCTTTGGCTGTCCTCGTTTTCTTTAACATGCTCTTAAGCAGGTGACTAAAAAGAACCATGGAAAGTGAGGGAGGGAATGTTGGGTGGGTTTTTTTTTTGTTTTGTTTTTCAATTATTGCTTTGGATTTTGGTATTGCAGGTGATCCCATGGAAATATAATGGAAAGAACTAAACTTCAGGACTCTGCACTTAATGGTAGCCTAATTCCTTTAATGTATTTCAATGATTGGAGATGCAGGAAATGCCAAATCCCAAAGCAATTATCTGTCTATAATGTTAAATGCAACATCTTTAAAACAAAATAATTGGCTAGGGGTTTTCACATGTGTGTGCATATGGTCTAAAGGCTTTTCTTGTGTACAGAAAGAAAAAAAGAAATCTGCCGAAAGCAAGCCTTTGTTCAGTATCTAGGATATGAATTTGCAGTTTGATTATTCCTTCAGATCTCCTCTGGTTCTTGTGCTAGAGTGGCTCTGTACCCAGCGCAGGGCTCATGGACTCTGCTGGGACTGCAGGGAAGACTCTCAACAGTTAAACAGTAACCTGTGGGTTGAAATTTCTTTGAGAGTACTTTCTTTGTATGAATCAGGTTGTGGCTGAGTGTTACACGGATCCTCCTTCAGAGGGAGGATGCGGGAAGGGATGAATCTGTTCATTCTGGAAGGAGTGTAGGAAGGGACATCTTAATATACGTAAGGATCTTGGAGGAAAGTGGCATGATTTTAGTCCCTGCCTTTTTCATTGTAGCTCATAAATGAATTTTGACTTTGGCATGGACTGTACCCTTGCTGAGGAGAGAAGGGGGAAATGTACAGTCTGTAGTTGCGAGTGCATCAGACTGCTTCGTTGGAAGCATGTGGGGAGTGTGTGATGCCCTTGGTTTGCTGGGTGGGCCAGTGTTTTACAGCCAAGGTTAGATTTGAGGGATAGCCGTTCTAAACACATGTGGCTTTTTAGGTAGCATTAAAAATACGGAGTGAACCTACTTGTTTCTAGGCTGAAATGCTGAAAGGCGCTGAAGGCAGCTGGGTGCCCTGTTTCCAGTGAATTAACCTGCTAATTTCCTCTGAGGCTTTGAAGAACCAAGTCCCTGCGGATGCAGTAGAGCCACTCCTGGTTTTGTCCCCTGTCAAATCTCCCCCCAGAGCTATTACTAAGCTCTGATAGAATTTTTTTCTGTGATGTTATGGAAAAAGTATGGTTAATTATATTTCATATCAATGTGCCTCTGCGCCTTTAGTGCTTGCTGGGACTAGAGGCCAAACAGCTTGAGTCATATGGCTGACAGTCTGCTTTTTGGCTCAACCAGAATGAGTAAGAATTAGAGAACGTGGAAGAAAATCCATGGCAGGAATATCTCAAAACTTTTCTTTTCTTCCCCTTTTTATAAGCCCATAATGTATAGATAACATTTAGATTGATACCAATGTTGGAAGGCTTCTCTCAGCTGAATTTTTTGACGTTTGCACATGTCTCAGTAATTCAAGATTGGGTAAACAGAGCAAACTGGAACAGCCGTAAGAATGTTTTGTGGTGGCCCTTCTAGCCCAGGAAAATAGCTTTTTTGGACATCTTCCTGTTCTCTCTGTGTTTCTCTCCTCTGTCTCCACACCCTCCCTTGGAGTCTTTTAAACCAGTACCTTAGTGGGAAGGGGAGGATGACCCATTCCTGACCCTAAACCTAATAGCAGGATTGAGACCAGGTTTTTCCCCCTCTCCGAATTTTTATTCCTTGTTCTACTGTTAAAATAGCAGCATATTTTTCTCAACAGTTCAGTATGAAGTGGCACTTTCTCAGACTAATGAAGGGAAGAGACAAATGCAACTCCCACTCTTGTTGGAAGACAGATGCATTGACAGTTTGCTGATGATATAGAGATCTGGTAGTTCTTTCTGCTTCTGTCATGATTTCAAACTCCTGAGATCCAGCCATAGAAAGGAGTGGGCTTGAGAATTGCGTCTTACCCACAAAGTGATTTTGTAGAAAATGCTAGGAGGTGAATTAGTTGGTTAAGTTTTAAAATTGTACTAATTTGTATCATCAGCGCTAGGTGCTGATAATCCTGGACTCTTCCCCTTCTGATATTTAAAACTTTTCTGCATTTTCTGTTATATCTTGCCACCTACACCTGTCTCTTGGCTAGCATTTTCCACGCTCTTAGCAACTAAGTCTCTCTTTAGGAAAATAAAACCTCTTTCACCTACCTCCAGTCTTCGTTTTTGTGTGAATAGCAACTCTAAATCTGTAGATGGTCATGTAACCATAATGCCACTTTTTTCTTTCCTTGTATGTTCTGATGAGGAAATAGATAATTGCTGACACTTTATTGACAATCCTTACTTTGGTTTAATTAGCCCCAAGTTGAGTGGGATAGGGCAGGCAGCTGTAAGCTTCTTGGGGATTCCATAGACATAAGTGGCCACTTAGATTAGCTCCAGTTGGTATTTCTGGGCTTTCCCCAAACTTGTGATGGCTACATACTCAAATGAAAAAGACATAGAAGGCAATCTGAGACTGTAGAGATCAGTTCAGTGACCATTTCCCTTGCGTGTCTAATACCATAGGAAATCGGTGGGCCAAGTAGGGTCTTCAGCATAAACCTCTTGAACAGATAAACCAAAAACTTCCTTTCTTGAGGGTGGCCTAGGAGACATTTGGGTCATCACAAGTAAGAAAATGATGGATCTTTGTTTCCCTTGACAGACTTCTGGTTGTGTTCGATGTATGAAGTCAGATGCCGTGAGAAATGTATGTGAAACTTCCTAAACTTGGCAGGGAGACAAAAACATCTACAGGGATATGTTTGGCTGAAGACATAACATTTAGGTATACATACATTAAGGTATACTAATACTGAGCATGTGAGTACTGAAAGTTTTGGGTTGTTTACTGCCTTTGGTCCTTCAGCAGTCAGGTGGTGAGGCCGAAGGAAGGAGAGAAGCTTCCATGGCTGCAGGCAAGGACAATACATTGTCTGTTTTAAATTGTCTAGTCTAGAATTCGCAAAACTGGAAGAACAAGGTTTCTCTGTCTTTTATCCGTCACTGGGCAAAATTTTAAGATGGAACTGCAATAAGTTCGTTATTTTGTGGTTTGGTTTTTTTTCTGTTTTTTAAATTTATTTTTAAGTGGTACGGTGAAGAACAATTTGATAGGTCACATGATTTCTGACTGATATTTCACAGCAATAATTGTATGTATGTGCTTTTCAGCAACTCAAAATACGACGTGGAAAGAAAAAGGAAGGATGTGCAGCCTTGACTATATAGGCTTCTGAAAAAGCTGAGTAGCTGAAGAAATACCTAATACAAATTTTGAGCCGTTATATATTTATATCTTGGGGACCATTCAGTTCACTGTGTGCTAAGTTGTCCCCCAAGTAGCACAGAAAAAAACAGAGCAGTTTTTGATAATTCCAAGTGTTTCCAAGTGTTACGTCCTTGATGTTCTTAATATGATATTAAATGTTTTTTTGAAGAGGTCCAGGTGTGTTTGGGTAGCTTTCTACTCTGGGCGGTGAATTTGTTACACTAGTAGAAATGTTTTTTCACCTGGAAGTGTGTTGCAATAATCAACATTCTTTACTTAAGAATAAATTGGTCCTCAGCTTTTTTTTTTTTTTTTTTTTTTTACAAATTGTGGATAGTTTGGGGAAAATATTTGGAATAAATAAATGAAATGTGTTTAAGTAGGTGCTGAAAAGTATTTCCTTTCTAGAGTGATGGTTTGTTGTTTAACTAGTAATCTTCAAGTAAATGAAACCAGAGTCCGGGAAATGGATTTGCCTGTGGATTCCTGCAGTTCATAATCTGCTGGTTCAGATTTCCTTTGGACAAGATAGATATTAAAAAAGTGCAAACTCTACCTAAGGTGAGCTAAATACCTAGAAAAGAGAAATGTTTTAAAAAGAACTTGATATCTATTTCCCTTTGGTATAACTTTGCCTAAGGCAGGGATGCTCAAACGTCTGCACCTTCTTCCAGCTTCTTCCCACTAATATGCCATATGAACACACATCTTCAAAGCGCTGAAATTTGGGTGTTCTGTATTAAGGGAAAAACAAAGCAGCTTTCCTCCTCTGAAGTATATCAAGGATTGCAATCTTTTGCAAAACAGGAGTTCTGGGCTGAAATATTTCTCTGCAACAAAGTAAAGTGAGAACCACAGTCCCACACTTAGGACTAGGCAGAACTTTCTGCCTGGCCACCTCCAACACAGTGAATGGCAAGTGGTGAAAAAGGTCTCGTCGGGAGCTCTGTTGTGGTAAGGAAGCAGCTTTCATAAGTACATGTACAGAAGCTAAAGATCTGCCAAGCCTACTTGCTTAAATGTTTCAATGTCTGGCTGTCTTGGCTGCACAAGCCCTGAATTTCTTTGGAGTGCAAGTCTGCTTAAGGATAGCAGGGACCTCAGCGGTTCATGTTGAGTTTTGATGCATAAAGCTTGACGGTGTGTTTACACTCTTCTTGTGCGGGAGCTGGCACCCACTTGGGGCACATCCTCGTGAAGCAGTAGTAACCAGCATCACCAGTTTCCTACTGAACAGCTTCCTCACCTGAGAATTCAGTCTGTAGGTTAGTGCTGCCTACTGGAAGAGGAATTGCATCGTATTTTCATGTGTCTTCCAGACATAGATAACATCTCTTAATGCAGCAAACCTTTGCAGTGTGTTTGTCCTGTTCATCTTCTAGGATCTGATTCTGCTCCGAGGTGCTCTGGTGTGTTTCTTTGAACCGTATGTGTGTGAGTGGATGCTAACAAGGCCACATTTTTCTCTGGCTTACACCCCTGTAGAGGATTGTGGAGCTCGTGGGAACAGCATGAACTGTCAGCTGGGACTGGTTTGCGTGTGGAAGATCCGTGTACCAAAATATACAGTAACATCAAAATGGAGACTATTTGTATTAGTCTCTGTAGGAACTTAAGACACACCATGCCGCACAAATACACTCTATTTTCACGTAGTATTGTTCTCTACAGTCCAGCTGAAGTATCTGAATCATCACAGAATTCAGTATGTTAGTTTATAAAAGGCAAATTATAATTGTCTGCTTATCCAAGATTTAGCTGTGTGTGAGCTTCTCTTAAGCCAGCATCAGGTTTGGCACCAGCATGTGGATTCTTACCTTTAAGCTCAGTGAAAGAACAAGGGCACTGCGATGAACGATTTTAAAATGAAACACAAAACTTGCTGTTAAAGCTGTTTGGAATAAAAACAAGCAGGAAAACAGCAGCTGGGACATGTAGAACCTTGAGCTGTAGTAGACAAGAGCTGGTAGTAGGTGGTTTAAGAGCACTAATGGTCTTAAGTTTTGTGTGGTTTTCCACATGGAACAGCATGAGAATTTTCCTCTAGTGCTTTGGGGGCTAGATTTTCCCCTGCTTTTTAAATTGTGCTGTATAGAGACTCTCTGTAATGCTCTTGCAGGGCATGTGCTGCTTTTTGAGCGCTAGCACACCTACCATCTCTTGCTGAAGAGTGGAACAGCATTGGCTTCCTCCCGAGCCAAGGGAGAGGGGGTTTGTTACAGCTGGATTCTTCCTCCCCACACATTCCACGGAATTTTGCCTAGTCATGTTGCTTTCTATTGTCTTGTCACTATTGTTGTTCTTCCTTTTGAACCCAGGCAAGGATTGTGTTATAAAGGTAGTTTCTGTCTGGTGGTGTGTTAAAGGCCAGGGATCTCAGTGTGCCCTTTTCAATGAAGACAGGAGGTAATTGAGGGATTTAAGTCTTTAGGGTTTAGGGAATAAATCTGTCATTTCCAAACACTTTACATTTTTCTTTGAATCATGTCACTAAAGATTGCTATAGAAAAGCCACATTCCTTGCTACCTTTTTTCCTAAATAAAGAGAAGCAGCTGTCTGTGCTATTAATGACTACTAAAATTCCAAAACGTTTGTAGCTTATTTCTTCTGTGTTCATAATATTTTTTTAGTTATGGTATTTGCAGGATATAATTGTACATTTTTTTGAATTGCAGTTCAGTTTGGTAACTGGAAAGCAATGAGGCATGAATGTCCATGTTACATCAGGATAATAAATTTGTAAACAGCTGAGTTGCACATTCTTTGGACTCTTAAGGATCTGGTACGCAGCGGCCAGCCAGTTCTTTGTTTTAGGTTAGCTTTGAAATAACAATCTAAAACTTGTATGAAAACAATTAAAACAAACAAACATGACTGACTTGGAAGTAGATGCAACAGCCCAGACTGTGTATCATAATATAGAGAGCTCTCTCCTGAATGGTGATGGTCAGTTTGAAGCTTATTGTTTCATCTGTGAAGGTAGAAATTATTTTTTTTTCCACCATAAACGTCTGTTTATATTTTTCTGCATTGATTGTCCTTTGGCCTTGTATTATCCAGCCACAAAGTTTCATGAGGTCATTCTACCTTGTTGTTAGTGTCATCCCTACACTGAATAATTTCCAATTATCATCAGGCTTTCTCTCCTAATTGCTCCTCCCCTTTTCCCCAGGTTTAACAGCACAACTCCAGCCAGCAACCTACTGTTGTCCCTTTGTTTAAAAGATAAAAAAAAGAGGGTAGAAGTAAATGATCAATTTTTGACACAGTTATCCTAGAAAGGGCCTTTCAGTGTACTCCACTAGCAGTTTGTTTCCTTAGAAGGCTTCAGTCATAAGCTTTCAAAAATCCACGTAGCCTGTGTCAACCAGCTCATCTTTATGCCCATGTTTGTTGCTGCTTCAGAGAACTCTGAGGTTTATAAGGCAGGATTCCCCTCACAGCAGCTGTTTTGCCAAGGAGAAATCTACTGCTCCGGTTACCTGCAATAACCTGCCTTTGGAATGTGCTTGAAAGTGAGGAGAAGCCTGGGGAATAATTGGAAATGCTCTGTGCTCTCACTTGGGGATCCAGGGGATTGTCTGTAGTACAGGTAGCAGCTAGAGAAGACCCTGGACTTGGCTGGAGCCTCTTGCAGTGTTCTGGCTTGAAGTGGTTGCAAAATTGGCTTATTTTGTTGTCTGAGGGCTTTTTTCATTATAGGGAGAATCATCCGAATTCGGACATGTGAAGGTGGTGAATAGAAGCTTTAATTGTAGTAGTTGGTATGTCAAAGGAAGGCCGTTACAGCTTAAAAGAGAATAATCAAAGGCAAAGATGAAAACTGTGTTTTATTAGTATATGGAGTATACAGAAGAGTACACCTTGAATAACAACGTAAACTAGTGATTTTCAGGTGTCAGGTGATGTTTTTCCATTGTTGTTTCACTACAGATTACAGTGGGAAAGATGTGTTCTTTTTCTGGCAGTGAAGATGGGCAATGGTACTGGAAAACGTGCTGGAAACAAGTGACGAATGTTCCCAAGCAGTATCATGAAGTCCATGTACTCTCCGGAGTCCAAGAGTAGTCCATAATGAAGTGATGGAGCTTATGGCATCCATCGTTAAAAGCTGCTTCTATCCTGCTTCCATGGGGGAATAGTAGTAAATATTGCATTTTTTAGGAATAGTTTAAGGGAGAGGCAGAGAATTGCAGATTAGTGAGTGTTTACATAGGCATGTGTTTAATTGGTCACAGAATAAGTAGTAAAACACCTGGAAAATCATGATAACATGGTTTTGGCAAAGGACAAGTTGTGTGTCCTTAATCTCTTGCCACTCTTCATACACTTTGCTAAGAGGGCAAGAAGAGAAACGGTCTGACACAATGCGCTCAAACTTTCCACATGCCTTTGACAGTAATTCTCCCCAAGGTTAGGAAAGTAAGAGACTGTCTTGATATGCATTAAACCAGCTTAAAAAAGCCAAAGGTGTAAGAATCTTTCATCTTGGCAAAAGATAAACAGCATGGTGGCTCAGACCTTGCTCAGATCAATGTTATTTACATCTGTTAATTCCTGAGAATGTTAAAATACTTCTGAGGAATTTAACTAGACTGTATGGAGTTGGCTGGTGAAATTCAGTCCTGAAAAATGCCAAGTTGCAGGCAGCAGCAGAAATATTTCTGAAGTCCTAAAAGAAAGACCAAAGGAGAAGGCTAGGAATGTTGAAGATACCCTTGGCTGCCGTACGTATCAATTAGCCCTTGCTGAAGGAGCAAGTTGTCATTAGATCTACTGGATGGTGCAACTAACTATATTGCGTGAGGTACAGATAGTATTTACAGATTTAAGTTCCTTAATATGGGGTCCAGGCACTGACTGAAGTCAATGAATGATGTGATGTTTCCACGCAAATGACAGGAATAAAAAGACATTGTTTGGGGGGGTGTTTGTGCTCTTGAGATGATGATTTTCCATATTATGGAGTCATGTGACGGGCCATACTTTACCTGCCCTTAAAAGGAGTAAGTTCTAGGTTGTTGATTAAAAATAACGATGATAATAAAAAGTTACAGCCTTTGTTGGTAAACTGAGTTAGCTTTGCTACCCTGTGTCGAAGTTAACCTTAAAGCTTCTAGAGTGTACTTCGGTCTAAAGGGTGTGTGCAGAACATGAAGCCTTTTGCAGGAAGGGAAGGGTACCTGTCTGTAGTAGCCAACGGAGCAGTAGGGGTGTGTGAAAAGATTGGGTCACATTTGGGTGAAAAGGTTGGGTCACTTTTCTCCTTCTGTAGTTCATTTTCAGTGAAGGCCTTTAGCGCACACTCAAATCTCCTTAAATTCAGTCCAGGTACTTGGTGTTTTTAGGGGAAAAAAGTGTTTAGTGGAAATGGGGCAGTATTTTAGAAGAAAAACCTTTACAGCCAGCGTGTAGCTTTCCCCCTGACGTGTTCTTTCAGGTTAGGTGTCTGTGCGCAGTGGTGTGGGCACTCTCCCTGAATATAAAAAGAAGCAGGACTGAAATTTCTCATTGCTTTTCCGGGAACATGTTGCCAGTAATGTGCCTTTTAATTTTGTTTTCCCCACACACTGATTGTTGTCATTTCAGCTTCTGTATGGAATTATAAAACACTTTGGGCTACACAATAATATCACATTACAACGCAGCAAGAGTTTTTAAACCACCCCAGTCCCTTCCCCTTGCAGGGGCTCCTGAAAGAATGTCCTGTTATATTAGCCATTTAAGAAAAATACCAGCTGCTATCAAACTGCTTTTCTCCACTTAGTCACTATAACCAAATTGCGTGAACTATAATATCACTCCCCAGGCTATTTGTGCTTAATTGGTAACACCCTTTTACAAACAGCTCAGGAGTAAAGGAAATGTTTTTAAACAGTGTAATATGTAACACAGCAACATGTGATTAAAATTGAGTACATTATCTCTCTTGGTATTTTATTACTGCAGGTGCACAAAAGCCACTGATCAGAGACATGCTATAGCCAACAATGCAATTAATTGAAGCTATTGTGTTTATACACCTGCACTCACAAAAGATCCTGCGTGTAAATAGAGGATGCCAGAGAGAAGAATCAAGGAAGAGGCTCTGAGTGAGCAGACATTATAAATTAATCACTTGCTTAGGGGAAATATTGCAGAAGGGTACAAACAATTCTTAAAACAACTTGATTGTTAACCCCAGGTGCAGGTATTGAAGATATTTAAAGGATATTTACAGATAAGCTTCCACAGCAGCGAGGTTGAGGGGCTGTGTTAATTGTAGTGATCATGCAATTCTCCTTAATGAAGAGAGAGCAGAAGTCTTGCATTAAAGCTGATTATTTTGCAAGCATCTTGCTGACTGGCATGTGGAAGTTCTTGTTGTGGAGATGGGCCAGAGCCACAGCAATACCCTGCGTGCAAAGAGACCGGTCCCCCAGGTGAGCGTGGCTGGAGTCATGTCAACACTGGAGGTGCCGAAGGTTTCTGGCCTGGCCAGGCTGTGCTGGGGTGTGTTAGAGGGAAGCTCGTGGTGAGTCACACCTCGCTGCTGGTGCCAGCCCCTTGCTATGTGCGGTCGTTGGCGGAGATGGCATTGCCTATTTTTACCTGGTTCGAACACTGTGCTCTTTTTAGGGCTGCGATGTATGGGTTTGGGCAGGAGCTGCCCTGTGCCCTCGGTACGCCCCTCCTGTGTTCCAAGGGAAGGTTGTTTTATTGTGTTTCCAAGAACTACTCCAACAGCTATAGACTCCTTTTTTTTTTTTTTTCTCTTTTTCTGAAAAGGTTAAGGATGTGGTGAGAGAAAGTAGATAATTAATGTGATTTGAGGTAACTTGCTGCATTTTTGTCAGATGTGTAACTAGTGTAACAGGCGGGTTTTCTAGAAGAAAACATTCCATAGTAGCATAATGGTTTCTGTAGACACAAAGTGAGATACTGTATGTGTGCCACATCATAGCATTAGACTTCAAGCCCTGTAAGTACTCCCACAGACTTAATTAAGTGCTTACGAGTTAATTAAGTACTTAAATTAAGTATGTGTCTGAGAAGTAGCAGTATTGCATGCTGAGTCACTGTTTTTGGAGAGAAGAGGGTCTTGTCTGAGTGGTACAAGGCAGATGACACTTTAGCTACCACATTTTGCATTGCTAGCCTCAAAAATCTACAGCTGTAGTTCTTGGAATGGTGGTGGGTCATGGCTTAAACGCTTTCGTTTGGGAGGGCAGTGATGGTACAGTGGTATCCAGTCTGTCCGTGGCTGAGGTCTGGAAAGTGGCAGAGGTGACAGGAGCAGGTCTTTGGGAAGATGCTGTGTAGAAGAGCCACCACGAGGCATTCATCACTAGCTTCTGTGCAGAGGGGGAAAACAGTGCAAACAGCCATGTGATTATTTGGCATTTGCTTAAAACTTCAAATGTTCATTGTCGTTCCTCATATGACTTTGAGTATCTTTCATAATTTTTGACCTGCGAGGTTTTTGTTGTTTTGGTTTGGGGTAGGTTTTTTTTTTAGTTTTGTTTTTTCTTTTTTAGTTAAAATTAAAACACAGTGGGTTTACCACATTAAAGGTTAAAGATTTCAACAGAAGTTAGAGGGAGTTGCCTAATTTTGCAGTCAGGGCATCAAAGCCGTACGTTGTCAGTGTAGAAGAATGAAGGCAAAGTGCAGGGTTATTACTTGCAAATAGATTAAGTAAGGTTTGCTTTTGATTGGACCCTTTAGCATTCTTAAAAATTAATTAAATACTTCTGAATGACAAAATAGATCTTATATCAAATTTACTTTTACAAATCTGTTATCTAGAAGTAATTAAAGTATTTTGGATTTAAAACTGCTTTTTCTGTTTAGCTAGAAGAAGCGCAGCAGCAGAGCTGGACAGGTCAGGGTACTGCGGCGAGGCCGGGCATTGCCCTGTGCTTCCACAGGTTTCATAGTGCAGCCTCGAGTACTCCAGTGCTCTCAAGTCCAAACCAAAAGTGGATCTACGTGTGGGAGATTTAAGCTAGCTAAGCTGTTGATTACTGCGCTAGTACTTGGCATTTACGTGATTGAAGGTTCTGGTCAGCAATTATTTTGAAGCAGCACTTGGAATGACTTCTTGGTTTCGTTTTAAAATTTTGCTGATCTTCTGCCTGAAACCTATTCTGAAAATTATATTCTGTGTCCCATCTCCTTAATATATTGCTCTTTATATCATAGAACATAGACTTACTTGATTCATTTTCCAGAGAAACTGGCAGATTGAACTCACCTGAATTGCAGAAACGTATTTCAGATAGCTGAGTGTTTTTAAAGAAAAAAAAAACCCAAACCAACTCCCAAGCTTTTTATCTGTGCACTTCATTGGTTTTGCTTTTTATTTGAGCCACACCTTTAAATAACCATACTGAAGCCTTCTAGAAACAGTGTTAAATGGATTTTGCACTCTTCTAATGAGAGCTTCAGGCCAAATTTTTTGATTGCTATGTTAATATAGCGCCAGACATGACAAGCTGACAACAGTCCATGCATCTGTTTTTCATTCATGGGCACAAAGTTACTCTTTGTATTACTCACAAAGACAAACCAGGAGGTTTGTTTGAAACTTTGCCCTCTGTTTTATAAATATACAGGGTGGTTAGACAATTTGTCGTGTCACTGAACTACATACAGAAAGAAGTCAAGGAGGTTAATACAATGTTTGCATTAAAGTTGGAATAATCAAGGGTAGCAGTGTGACAGTTCTTATGGATGAATCCTGCTGTGCAGACAAATCTGTGGTGTTGTAGTGTAGGACATAATAAAGCCGTGTCTGAGGAGCAGTGGCTGATACCATTTGGAGCACTTCTAGCCAGAGAGCTGTATAGCTACATTGCCTGTGTTGCTCAGGGCGCTGCCACCTTTGAGTGGAACAAAACTATTTTCTTCCAGTGTTTGCCACGTTAACTCACCCACAGTGGCTGCAGACAGGTTCTTTCTGTGGTCCTTCTCGCTTCTGGAGTGGTGTGCTGTGGGAAGATTTCGTGTTCATCTTGAGTCTGAGTGGAGAGGGCAAGGTGAAGTTTCGCTTTGTGTGCTGTGGGAACCCTAAGATTTAAAAGCAGCTTAATGCCCAATGAGACAGAAACTTGTGGGACTTCAGAAAAAAAGTCTATGGAAATCTCACACGTAGTGAACTGATGTGTATCAAGGGGAGTTTGTGTACTTCTGAGAACTCCATCTGTCTCTTGGTGAAATGGCTTGTGGACCTACAAGCTCAGAGTTATAAACTGACTTATCTCCAAATGCATAGCCCTTGCTTGTTGATGTGTGTTATGAGGCAGAGGAGTTGGTTTTCAGAGGAAGCACAAGACTGTGTGTTAGTGCAGGATGGCCCTGGAGCTTCCGAGGGAGAAGGCTGATGTCCTCTGGTGGTGGCTTATGACCGAGCTACCCGAAGTCTGGGTGTTTGTGCAAAGAGAGGACAATCTGCGCCTTGTCTGCACAGGTGCAACACTGTGTCATGGAAAGGAGCCTGCCTTCTCCTTCCGAGGGGAAACAGTGAGATTTCACCCTGCCAGCTTGGTTTGTACGTGGCTGCTGTGCCAGCGCAGAGCCAAAACAGACAGACTGGGTTTGCAGGTTTATAGCCCTAACTTTTATGACAAAGACAGGCTTGTCAAAGAGATAAAGCATCTTCAGTTGCACAGCCCAAAAGCATTTCTGATGTGCTAGAATATGATCTAAACCTTAAAAGATTTATATTTGTCCTTAGCCTGAAAAATATTCCTGTTCTGTGCTGTACTTTTCCCCTTGCACCTGCATTTCACTGTGGAAAATATTTATTTTAGTGAGAAAATGTTGTCGTGGCTAATGCACTGAAAAGCAGAACAGTTTCTTATAAAATCTGCCTTGAGACCATTAGTTCAAGCCAAAATCTCAATGTGTTATGATGCGATATCACTGCAATAGGAAAATAGCGTTAGGTGCAAAGTCCTGAAAAGAGTTGTGGAAAATGGGAGGTGGGAGGTGAATAAGAGTAATAATAAGTACTGATTTAAACTGTGGTGGGTGTCAATATGGGAACAAATATTTTTCATTAAAACCTCCAAAACTAAGACCTGTAAAATCTTAGCTCTGTATTCAATAGATTGTTTAGTTAGCTTTTACTTAATTTTTATGTAATCATAAAATCCCCAAACAATAATTGCACTGTTTTCCCGCTTTTGGGATGTGATGGATTTTTAAACGATTATGTATTTATGTTGTCCTATTTGTCCACTACAAGCTTGGGGTTTTTTTCATAGAATCATAGAATGGTTAGAGCTGGAAGGGACCTTAAAGATAATCCAGTTCCAACCCCCCTGCCATGGGCAGGGACACCTCCTACTAGACCAGGTTGCTCAAAGCCCCATCCAGCCTGGCCTTAAACACAAGTATTTCTTCTCTTCTTTTTCAAATGACTGCTGCATTAGGTGTCACTATAGGAGGACCTGATTCTTCATAAGGAGTCGTCTTCGAAGTTTGTGATAATTTTGCTTTTTCTGAAGGTGTATCAAATTGAGCTACTAAAATTGCTGTTTTCTCCCCTAAAAAGCTTTCCCCCAAGGATTGTCAATACATGTATTTATTTTAATCATGTAGCCAGATGTACTAAGAATTTTGTTTTCTTTGAAAATAAAATTCTTAGTACACTTGTAGTAGATTTCTGCCAAGTATGTTTCACATCACCTCCAGTGTGATAGCTCTGGGGTTTTTGTGATTCAGTCACTTCAGACAAAGTTTGTAGACAGGACTATTTCCCTGGATTGCAAGTGACTTGTTCTCAGATGGATTTGCAATTAGAAAAGCCTGGTGTGATACTGGTAAATTCTGGTCTTTCCTAAAACCTTTTTTAATACAAAAAGAGCTATGAATGAATTTCTAAGAGCATGAGATTAGCGAGGACAAACTTTGTCATATATTCTTAGAGGTACATTTTTCTAAATCACAGAATTTAAACTTGGTGTCCTAACAAAGTATTAATGGAATTATATTTTTAATTACTTTTCAGGGTATGTCATGCTAGTGTTCTCCATTGTTTTCGTCCTTTGAGGAAGACAGCTCCTTCTCTTGGATAGAAAGAAAGCATCGCTTTTCTAATTTAAAGATTCTGATTTAAATAACCATGTGAAAGAGTTGAATGTTTTAAGTAGGACTAAAAAGAAAAGAGCTAGTAGGAATCATCTTGAACTACTTTTCTTTGAATTTTAACACTGAAAATGCTACTTGGATGCTTGCTTGGACAGATATGTGGTTGAAGGTTGAACAAGAACAATGGTATCAAACTCTGCAGGGAGAGGGAAAAAAAAAAGTTTTTTCATTTTCTAAAGTAAGTATTGTATCTGACCTGAGAAACAAAGAAACGTGTGAAGTGGGTCATCTCACTGAGAATCTCTCGCTTGTATTCTGAGCTTTGCATCAGCAATGTCGTCATTTCCAGACAGTTAATAAATTGGTATAGTGCTCTTCTCTAAGGATGCCAGTGAACACTGTACAGCAGTACCACAGTTGCAGAGTAAGGAAGAAGCAGTAAAGGAATAATATCCTGAAGAAACTAACAAGTCTAGCTGGGAACACCTGGGGGAACTGAAATATGAACTTGATCTCTTCATGACGGGAAGCAAGGTAGAGCATGAACACAAAACAGCTGTTTTGACTACTGCAGGAATAGAAACACTCTACTTGTTTAAAGTATGGAATTAAGTGAGAAAGAGCAAGTCATTACCAGAAATGGTAATGAATGTGAAGTGTTTTGCATTCTGAAGAGGTGCAAAGCTTTTGAAAAAAGCCAACTTGGATAAGAATGGGGAGCATGAGAAGCTGTTGAACAGTTTCTGCAGAAGGATATCAGTCCAGCTGCGTCAAACACAATGTTATCTAGGCCTCTGGATTCCTAATGAAAGAGCAGACTCCCATTAGGAATTACATTTCCAAGTCCCAAGGGTAGGAAAGACCATTGGTAGATACTTAAAAAAAGCAAACAAACAAACAAAAAAGCCCTCAAAAACTCAAGAAGGGGGAAAAAAGAGTACTAGCCAAGCTGCAGGATAAATTGGAGCACATCACAAGTGTTGGTAGAGAAAAAAGACGATGTTGTGGTCAGTTCGGCTAGCAAACTGAAAGATGATGGGGACATACAGTCTCCAAATACATACCTGGAAAAGAGAGTAGTAGGTGTCCTTTCTTGAGCTGAATTGAAGCAAGTAGCAAAATCTGTTATTCCTGTAGCTTTTGAAGCAAGCGGTGTGAAACTATTTCCATGAAGGTCCCTAGGAACTGGCGTATGCAGAAAGTGACTTACTGATTTATTTTGGTCGTGAAAAAACACAGCAGAGGAAAATAACCCAGGATTGTGAAACTTGACAAGTTGGAGGTTGTCAGGCAGTTAGAGAAACTTTATTCCAGATATGCTGAAAGGACATGCTTGTTGGTTTGGGGTGGTTGTGTCTTCTGTCTAGAAATAACATCATTAGAGAATACAACTGTGGAAAAATTGCTCTTATATGTGAAACTGGTATTTGCTAGCAATGGCACATGGAGCTGTGGGTAAAATTTAGAGTTAATGTGAGCTGAAGTCTTTAGCAATAGCACAGGCTTTTGTTTTGTGTGTTGGTTTTTTTTTTTTAACTGTATACAATGAATCAAGTGTGTGATATCTGCAGTCCTGTGCTGTTTCGGAAAATGATCTCAGAAATGGCTAGCGGTGCAGGTAAGGACTCTGGCCCCTGAATGACAGGCCAGCACACCTACGAGCGGTTGAGCTAATAGGAGGCTTCAGGGCAGTTCTGTGTGAAATATATATTGCTTATTGCTAAGAGTAGCACAAAAGCAGTCACGGAGATAGGAAATGGACAGGTAAAGCTTTTTGTAATAAGATGACAGTTCTCATGTGCAGTAGCAAAAAAAGGCTGCAGGAGGCAGTTGTCCCTCAGGAAGGTGTTTGCTGATCGCTGAAGATGTAAAAGGAGTGTGGGCAAAATATGAGACTCCAGCAGCTTCCCCCTACCCACCTCTTTATTCCAAAATTAAGGGGAAAAGGAAAGGGTTTCCCAGCTTCTAAGTTTAGAAGCTTGTGGAAGAGTCTGTGAAAGGCTCAGATGGGTGATGTAGAGACTGCAGCGTGAGATTGTGTAGGAGTCTGTAAGACCAAGAAGATAAATTTTCTTCAGTAGGGAGTATTGATAAACATATCCATGAGGCATTAGTGCTTGCAGCTTGCTTGCTGCCTTTATAAATGTATGTGACTTCTCATAAGACGTGTTCAGAGACTGCATTGCCTCATCAGGCTGTAGGACTTGACATTTGAAAATGCAGGATTAGATTTGACTCCTAAGGGAATAGTTCCTGTAGAAACCAGCAAGTTGGAAGTGTGTTTCTGACTCCTGTCACTATAAAACAGTAATATAATGAATTGTCTCCCCTTGCCTCCCCAGTGTATGTCACAGTACTATAGTTACCTTTATAAAAAATGTAATCCTTGCATTATGATATGTGGAACGAGAGTCACAGGTTTAGACACAGAAGGTGTAGAACTAGTATGTTACCTTGAAAAGCAGGAGTCTTTGGGGGCACACAGGGAAAGGAAGTATGTGCAGAATTTCTGTAGTGATTAGTTAATATTTGAACAGGAAAAGAAATTCACATATATGGAAAAGATGCCAATTTTCTCAGGTTTACAAATCAATCTGTGGGTTAAAAGCAAAACTATGTAATAGTAAAGCAGGACCAAGCATACATTCCCTTATAGCATGAAGGTGCCAGTTAATTTTGCATCAAGAAATGCAACAATACTTGATGAAAACTCCCAGGTCTTCAGGTTTCTTTATGGTTTTGTTTTTATATTTATTTCACAATTACATTAGTGTAGTAAGTGAACTGAGAAACATCATCTTCAGAAACATAACTGGAGAATAAAAAAAAAAAGTAATAAAAAAGCCTTTTGGCCAGGTTGGTTTGGATTTTGCCCTAGCTCTGTGTGGAGAGTTTCAGTGTACTGGGAAGATGAATAGCACTGGCTCCCGAGGGCCGTACTGGGCAGCACTTCCCCATGCACCCTGTACTGCCAGTGTTGCTGGTACTGAAAAAACTTTCCAGAGCGCTTCCAGGGATTTCGTATTTAAGACTACTGAAATCTGTCTTCCTTGAGGCAAGGATGTTCTTTCTGTGTTACATATCCAATACTGAAGGCTCAGCCACTCTTCATGACTCCCTGTAGCTTTGTACCTTCATAATGCAATCTTTTTGTGATAGGAATAGACTGTATTTGTGGCTGAATAAAGCTGGTGTGATGACTGAAATGAAGGAACTTTAATGAAGATTCTGTTTGTATGTAAAATAAAATTGAAAAGGTGTTATAACAGTAAGCACTGCTGCATTGATTCCTTCTCCTGTTGAGGTAGCTACTTCAGCATTCCTCTTTTTTCACACCAAAGTGGCAGCATTAGGAATAAGGTCCATTATGCCATAGGAGCTTACACAACAAACAAGGAGATGGAGTCAAACTGGCTCTTAATCTTTGTCTTAAATATGTCACAATATTACAGTTAGGTCCAGCTTTTCTCTCTCGTTTTGACATTACCCGTTATGATGTTTCTTCTATCTATTCCACTTTTTAATCACTCATAGATAAAAGAGCTAATGAATAAAAAACATTCACCCTTCACCTCCAAAGTTTATGCAGCTGGTTACTCTCTGCTGCATCTCATAGGGCCAACAAGAAAACAAGTGACAGCAGAATGGAGTAAACATCATGTCAGTTCGACCTTGTAAATGGGCTTTTCTGGGGACTTAGATCTGGGCCATTAAAATTTGCTTAATCCTCCAGCTTGGCATGTATTTTCAGGCCTTAGTGATCATACACATAAAAACACACACAAATTCTCTTGCACAGATGTATTAGAGTCATGTCAGAATCAATTTGCTTGTGATATGAAGGCAGCTGAAATCAACGGTAATCTCACTGGAACTAGGTTCTTATTTTGTGTGCCTTTCTAATTAAAGAATAGTGTTGCTCTTAATGTGGGGTTGTTTTTTTTTTTTTTTTAGATCAGTTGCGTAAAATAAAGCCTGTACTTTCTTAGATATCTCTATCTGTTAATGGAATAGGGTTTAAATGTTTGTAACCTAATCAAAGCTCTGTTCAAATACTAAAGCAACCAGAATAGTCCACTGCTTCTAACTCTGGATGCAAAAGGAGAAATAAAATAGTTGTTCAAAGTGCAGGTGTACTAAATAGACCACCTTTTTTCTTCTCCATTCCTCTGTGCAGTTTCCTTTTAGTGAAATCCATTCCGAAATATATCAGTGGAACATGGCTTGTTTTTATGGTTCAGGACTTCATTTGAATCCAGTCAGAGACATCTGCCATGGGAAAGGGAGGGTCACTGTTGACATTCTGGACACAAAAAAAACCCCCAAACCACAAGTTTTCCCAGTTTTTATTTTTGATCTTTGGATCACATCCTTTTTTTTTTTTTGAATTTGCAGACTGTCTTTTCAAGCTAATAAGGATGCAAGCTTTTGCCTGCATAACCTTATCTTCCAATGCAAAGAAATGAGGATTGGCTGTAGCTCTTAGCTGGTGCCCATTTCAGCTGTATTTCCTTACTGAACGGTACCGCATTTCCCTAAGACCTGATCCTTATCCTTGTGGATCAGAGAGAGTTCCGTCACCCTTTTGCCCACAGGGTGAGCAGGGCTGTGTTCCTCGTCCTGGCTTGCCAAGTTGTAGCTGGCCCTTGCTGTGTGGGGACAGGGGCAGTCAGTGGGTCACGATGACCCCAAAAACTTTGATCCAGTGACACAGATTTGCTGAAAGTCTGGAATACTTCAGAGTAAAACCCATAAACCACAATCCATGCGTGCATACCAATAATAAAATTGACAACTGTTCATTAATGTTGTTTTAATTGGTTAGGGCGTGTAGAATATGCCCCACAGGTTCTTGCAAGTTACAAGTGTGAGGTCTGTATATATGTATTTAAAATATGCCTTTGAAAGTCTTCTAATATATAGGGAAAATTGGTTGCGGAACATTAAGGAGACACAAATATTAGTTTCCCCTCCCAGAGGAAATGGGTCCTTATTAAATTCCACTGATTGACAGGTAGTAGCTACATGAAAAGCAGTCTGTGGAAGAGAGACCTTTAACTTACTTTCTTTTTTCCTGACCATACCTCTTGCCTCTTCTTTCTCTTCATGAACACTCAGAAAGTGAGATACAGAATGCAAACAAACTGCTATTAAGATAAAAGATCATTAAATGATTTATATTGAATGTATATGAAAACACGAATTTTTACCAGTGTTTCCCCCTGCTCCCTTGGTCTTCCTCCTTCTAGGTGAATATAAAAAGCACATTTTGCCTGTCCTAAGTTAGCGGCAGGGGAGTAGAGCCGGTGCGCTCCTTCCTCTGACACCCTTGCAGCCATCCTTCACACAGACTGCTTGGTCTGCTTTCAGCCATTGCAAGAATCACTCTTCCCATGTTTTTACTAGTGAACAAACACAGTTAAACTAGTCATTAAGGAGTTTTCAGTTTGGCAGGTAACATAAATTAACTTCCTGAATACTCACTTATACTGGAAGTGTGTTGTAACTGTCTCCTGAAATCATGACCTGGACTCAAACATGCCTTAGGACTAGCATTAAACTTTTCCTTCTTTTTGAATGGGACTTTCTGTCTGTTAAGGCCTTTCGACAGCCTTTGTCAGGTTTATGTGGAGAGAAAGATAAAATTTGAAAGCTGTTATAAAAAGGCAGTAAGAGAAATACAGATGGGTCAAATCTTCCTCCTTATCAGTCAAAAAAAAAAAGAGGGAAATAAAGAAAAGAAAGAAGAGCTGACTGTCCTGAGTTGCTGAGCAGGCTGTGAGGCTCTGGAAGAAAGGAAGCTGCACTTGAGCTCGCTTGAGGACTGAAGGATGCAGCTGCCTCTGGCTCCTGCCACACCACAGGCTCTGTTACTCCATGGGAAGGGGGATTGGAAGGCATGGGTTAAAAGTCCCTGTTTCTCTAGCATCGATGAGGCACGGCTGCCTGACATGAAAAAAGAAACTACCCATAGGTAAAACAAGTCATGGCCATATCTATCCTAATCTTCCATAACCAATATTTTTACTGTTTGTATTATGTCAGGGTTATTCCTTCAGCATTCCAAGGTCTTTGGGCAGGACACCCATGTTTGTCTTTTTGACTTGACTGTCTGGCTCTGAGGTTTTCATGTTCTTAGTTCCTGTGTTTGTGTTGCTGCCACATTGAGCTTGATAGATAAGACAAACCATATGAAGATTAATTTGATGTGTATAGCTCTTCTGTCAGCTGCATAGCTTTTTTCTTGGTCACCAACAGAGTAGGGGTTTAAGAATTTAACAATCTATCTGCACCCTTCCCTCCCAAATACTGTGCCACAAGTGACCTTGAACGTGTTGCCATGGCACTGATTTGGTGTTGCTGCAGGGTGTTGTGTAGTGGGCAGTCTGGGGTCTCTGCAGATGTTTGGGCAGAATGGGGGAGAATTGAGGTGCACAGCTCATCATTGCAGCAACCGGCTGTCGTTCCAGTAGAAGGCAGCCCCTCAGTTGGACTGTCAGCAACATGCACACTATGGATGTGAGCAAACTGGGAAGGGCCACGGCCAGTTTAGCAGCCGGTCGGCAGGAGCCTGTGTGGGCTGTGGGTCCGTGCCAGCCATCTGTCAGCGGTCATTTTCAGGTTCTTTCCTATGGCAGCCCCAGCCAGCAATGCCAGTCTATTTGTATTTGTGGTCTACCCACAGATGGAAACCACTTGATTTTTTCCAACTATTGCCACTTAGGGACAAGCTGCAGGCAAAAAGAACACAGAGGATGGTCATGTGTAATGTTTTCCCTGTTCTGTCTTGCAAATTTCTAGGTTTCTCTTACTCTCAAGAGAAGCAAACGATTTCTTTATCAACCTGAAATTTAATTAGTCTTTAGATGAACTTGTATGTGGTCATCCTTGCTTAACCTTAGCTGGATCCTGCTGTGGTGTCAGGAAGGGCTCTGGCAGATTTGCAATACTGAGAATGATTTTTTTTTTTTTTTTAAATTTTTTTCTTTTTTTTTAATTCCAGAAACACATGTGCTGAGCTGCTAAGCAGGTGGCGAGTCTGCACCAGCCTGCAGCAAACCAAGCAGCCACTGCTTAACTCGTTTCTGGTGAACAGTGCCAGGCGTATGCCTGCATGTGAATACCGAGAGCCAAAAGCATCATCGCATGCTGTGGTGGCCACCAAATGTAGCTCCTGTGGGTACAGAAAGTCCGGACAGGAACACAAAACAGTGTCCCAGTCATCCTATGGTTACATGGAATGAGCTATTACGGATCCAGCTCTTGGCTCTTGTGTAGTTTCCAAAAATAGTGCAAACATCCTTTCTGAGGACACAGATGGTGGTATTGCGGCTTTATGAGCTGTTGGACTGTATGAATTATAGAAGAGTGGTGTGGTTGATATATTGCTCTAAATAAGGAAAATGGAAGAGAATCTTCTTTTTGCTGCTTAATTGCAGTCACACGTCTACGGGAAAGGGTTTTCGATATCTGCAAAACTCTTTGCAAGTCTAGTTATTTCCCTTTTACAATCCGAAGAAGTGTTTCACCCTGCGGCCTTAACAGAGCATAGTAATTCTCACCTGAAGGACTTGTAAGATGAGTCTATTTTCTCCACAGAACTTTACAGAAAAAGTCATATTTCAGTTTGCATGCGTGACAAAGATGAGTTTTGTATATGACTCGTTCATAATTTGTTAGAATTGACCTGTTTCTTCTCGATTTACTAATTCAGCAATTGTTAAAGTAGTTGGTGCTTAGTCTAACTCAAAGAGCAAGGTTCATTCTTATGGATGTCATTGTTCAAGATCTTTTCAGGTCAGTAAAAATAAGCTTCTTGCCTAGTCTTCGGATAAAATTTGAAATAGGAAAATGATTTTTTTCAAAGGCCCTAAATCCCTTTCTAGGAAAAAACGTATAGGTTTGAGCACTTGTCACATGCAAAGTCAACAGATTCTTTGAGTTTATAAACTACTTGCATCCTCTTTAGAAAAGCAATCACAAATTATACTTGATTACTTGATTTTTTTTATTCCCCCCCAGCTGTACAGTAAGATCCTGAGAATAAAAGATGTGACAGTTTAGTAAGCAGTCCTTTTTTCTGCAGTAAGTGAGCATTTTTGTTACTTTTTAGTGTCCACATTATTTCCTGAGGTCTGTCTCATTATTTTTATTGTAGTCCTCACAAACGTTCCCCTCGCGTGACCCTGACACAGCTTTCAGGAATGAATCCTGGAACCAGTTTTCAGCTTCTGGAGTGAAATGATGACTCGGACTTCTGTCAATCAATTATAAAGGATTATTTTAAAAATTGCGATGTTTTTACTTCCACCAACTTTTTTAACATTTGATGGTTCTTTGAGTGTGCCTTAATGATTTAAGGAACCTTTTGATCCCTTGTGAAAACATTACTCTGCACTTCAGTATACTTCGTTGCTCAAGCTGCTTTTTCACTTTTTGCTTCTTTTTATACCAATATTAAAACTTTTAGGCCAGACTGGACTTGATGATTTTCTTAAAAGCTAGGTGATAAACCTAAGAGCATCCTCTGCACTTGTGGTGTTACATGAGACCTGGCTTATTACAGTACCGCAAACGATGCTGACCTGAGAGGCACAAAATCTCTTCTACGCGTCAAGATGTTTGTTCCACTGAGCTGTCTCTTCTCCGGCACCAAGTGTTGGTCCTGTTGCATTTTTGAAGTGCAGCTTCGCTGTTTGCAGTGGCATCCTTTTTGTAGGAGCAGATTGCAGAATTTGCTCATTTTATTTTTTCAGACATACTCAGATGAAATTGAGGAAGTACCAAATGCACGTAAAATATTGAAACAATAATGTGTTTAGGTAACTCTTAATATAATCTTAGTTTGGCTTCAGGAAGAATTCTTGCTTCTTGTTGTGTGATGTGGTTACATGAATGGGAGCTCCTTTTGGAACATGTCTGGAACATTCACCTGAGGGTGCAAAAAGCATTAAAGGATTCATTGCCCTCAGGCATGTGTAATGTGGAAGACAGCCACCTGGGAGTTCACAAATTAAATTCCTGGATTATCTTCTATCATAGGAAAGGAAGTGTTTGGTGTTTGAATAGCATATTGCAACACATTAGCCCCAAATTTTGCTGTGGAGATAATTGTGTGGGGCACCAGAATTCTGTAATGCTTCTCAGATGTGTTTTAATTGTTCTGTTTGAAGCTGAAATAGCTGATACAGTAGAGCGAGCAACTGAAGAAAACATAAAGATCGAGTAGCTCCTGTTTGTTCAAGTATCTTGTTCACTTCATTAACCCTTTCTCTGAACTGTATTTTCACTGTTCTGCCTGCCCTGGAGCTGTTCTTGCCTCTGCTTCTTGGACAGAGATGATGCTCTCTGGCCTGTCACAGTTGCTTCTGATAGCAATTTTGGTGAATTCGGGCCAAGTGTGGTTTCTGTTGCGTGATGTCCTGGGGCAGCAATAAGTGAGTTCATACCTGCAAGACTTTGTTACAGCACTCACTTTGGAAATGGTGCTCAGCTTATCGTGACAAACTGGTTAAGCCTGATAACTCCAAGTTCCTGCTAAGTGCATTTTTACATCCTGTTAGTATCACAGCTGGGCTGGATAATGTATTAAAATTTAGCAGGATTTGGTAGCTGCTTTGAAGAACTCAGAGTTGAGCAGGTGAGACAAAGCAAGTAAGCGATGTGAAGTCTGTCCCATGTTCTGTGGTTGTGTCTGTGTGTTTTATGGTGTTTTTTTTTTCTTCTCTTGTCTGAGCCTCTCCATCCTCTCTTTCCTTTTTATCCTTTCTGGATTTCTGGAGCTGTGGCCACCACTGTTCACAGACAGTCCTGCAGAGGTTTTCGCACAACTAAGTTGAGAACATTTTGGGTCCTAAGTGTGGGTGGCTGGATTTTCAGTTGAGGTAGACTTGCACTGAAGTTGGCTACACCAGGTACCGCAGCTGAGGTGTGATCTGCAGATTTCACTTACATCCTCTGGCTGTAGATTTGTTCCTGGCTTGTGCTGGAAGTTGGAAAAACAGCTGTAGTTGAGAGACATAAAATCTGTATGTCTGTGCTGCACTGAGCAGGTTTCCTTTGGAGTAAGACTAGCCCAGGATTGTTTTATTGACATGGGGTAGTACTAAAAGTGTGCAAGTTCAATGACAATGTGTATGGAAATGTCCCAGCGTAGTGAAGTGATCCTGCTAAGGTGAGTGTCAGGAACAGTCATGGAGAAGTGATGTAGTGAGAAAGCAAACTCATCAAAGAAGGATGAAATTATAAATGCGGACACAAGGGGTTTTCCTCTGAGACTGGATCCTGTGAAGAGGAGGATGCAGTCAGTGTTCAACGGGAGATTTTATGAATTTCATTTGCAGACAGAAGCTCCACAGAAACCCCAGGAACACCAGCTTCCTGAGAAGCTTATGCAAAAAAGCCCAGGATTGGGCAGTCTGCTTGGGACCTTGCAAAAGCCTAAACTTGAATTTCACTTAAAATCTAATGGATGTCACCAAAGGAACATTTCTGATCGTGTTCTGGAGTTTGTTGCAGGCCATCAGCTGGAAAACAAAGACCAACACACTTCTGTTGTATATTAATGTAAATCGAAAAGTGAAAACTCTGGCACTGTAGCTGTTTGGTTTAAAATCATCAGAAAACTATGATTCATCATATAGGAGCAGGAAGGTAGTAGCAGAAATGTTGCCATTTTGAATTCCGCATATGTATGGAAAAATATATAGAGTTTTTATAAGCTATGATATCTGTGAACAGACGTGAGCCCAGGATTTTATTTCCAGTGTCTGTAAGGATTAAGTACTCTTACAAATTAACTGTTAGTGAAATGGAAGCAGTTGCGTATGGTCGGGAGAGTGTTTCAACGGCATTTCCTATATGATAATTTATATATATAGATATATAATTTTTTTCCCCCCCTGAATTCCCAATATTACCTGGTGGTTTGATTTTATGATTGCCTTGGTTTCTGTGGCAGAAATCCATATATTAGTAGTAAGCAAACCACAAAAATTCCTATCATTGCGTCTTTGAAGAGGACATCACCTTCTTTTCTCTTTTGAAAAATTGACTAATGTGCAGTTGGAAATCATTAGCTTTACAGCCTTTCAGACACAATCAAGAAGTACTATAAAAATGAGTGTAAGCTGCAAACCAGTAAGTAGGTGTGAGGCACAGTGAGTGGATTATAGTTAGACTTTGGCAGGGTTTTAGAGCATAGGGCCTAGCATGAAATGCAACTGTGAGGAGGATGTAAGATTGAGTGGGTCATTGGTCTGCAGCTCCTGCTTTCTGATGTGCACGCTTGTTGAAAGAAAATGACATAGATGATGTTGTAATGCATCAGAAGTTGATGGTATGGTCACCTGGAATCCTTGGAGGTGGTTGCTGACTGCAATTACATTTAGGACCGACCATCTGCGTGAGAAGAGCATATGACGTGCAAACAAAGCTATCTGAAGACAGTTCTACCCCTTGACTTAAAGATTTAATAACTTAAGGAACAGTTTTCTTCTAGAAGTTGCCTTGTCTTCATAAGAAAACTTTTGAGAATGTTTATGAGAATGACAGAAATACTGTAAGCCCTTACTAAGTACAAATTACTAAGATGCAGCCATAAAGAAGAGTAGTGAGGTGCAGTGTTGAGACCTGGGATCTTGATCTCTTTTAATTTGTATTCCTTTGGCAAAGGTTGAGGAGGATGCCATTTGCAAGGCAGAGGGCAAGATTTAGTGAGATGTGTCTATGGGAAGATGAGGATTTGGAGCTTTATTTGGGGATGGAGTTGGTCATAAAATGCATTTGTGACTGTCCTACGTCCGGAATGGGAAGTTCCTGCTGCACTGGGAGCAGGATGGCTACTGCTGACAGGGTGAAGAGGCACCACTGAGCACCAGGCACTACGCTTCGGAAGGCAGAGGTTGGCCAGCAGACATCCTGTCCTGCTGTCACCTCCTGGCCCTCAGTCATCTCTGTCAGTAAAAATGAGATACAATATAGCCATGAAATATTCTGTACATGCACGATTTCACTTTGTCAGCCATGAGAGACCAGTGTGACACACACTTACTGGTGAAGATGTGAGTCTGTGAGCGCTGCTACAGCTCATACAAACTTGGGATCAGGGTTTTTTTCTGCTGAGCTGGCCACAGGCATCAGAAGTATCTTTCATTTCTTCTTGTGCTAGTCATAGGCCCAGCAAAGGATTTGACCACTGAAGAAGGTGAAGGATTTTCCTTTGCTGAGGAAACTTTTTCCTCCTGTTACTGACTAGTCAGTGAGGGGTCAGCATCTGCCCCTTTGCTGCTCGCTCCCGTCTCCTGTTGGAATTGAGTGTGATGCCTGATAATGTCAGATATACAACTGTCTTTATCATCAAGGTCAATCTTCCCATTTGCTGCTTAGCTCTAGGGAGCTGCTGGATAAGTCCCTTCCTCATTCCTCAGTTATGTCGCACTGTGTGTGTAGCTAGCTGACTGTGGGAAGTCAAGAGACCAGTTACATTGAAAATCAAATCTTTTATCTGAAAATTTCACAGTAATAAGAGACAAAATGATGGTTGTACATTCCTTAAGCATTTCTGTTGTATTTATTAGGAGACAAAGATTAAAGATTTGAATTTCAAGAGCTTTGCACTTTATGGCCAGGTGGCTTGGATTTGAATTCTTGTGGTGGCAAATCTCCAAAACTGGAGAGATACAGTATACTGTGTGTAACTATAGCCACTCAGTGTTGCAGTGTAATCTCCCAAATGGCTTCACTTTATCAGAGGTTTCACTCTTCCCTTCATAGAAGCTTAAAGGCAATGTAAAAATATTAAATTTTTATTCACATTCTAACATTTGCTTTTAATAAGTTTCAGCTCTGATCAAAAGTTCTTCTCTACCAAGAAGTCTTATTTCATGACCACAACACCTGATACCTTATTTAAAGTGTTTGTATTATTGGGTTTGGCCTGTTTTTTCTAAGCAGGCTGTAACATAACACATAGACAACTTTTGTACAAAGCTGAATTAAGATGTTCCATGTGCTTTTTCCAAGTTCAGTTTTAATGGCGGAATGATACCTGCAAAGGTATGCGTTACGCGAAACCTGCACTCTGTGCGGGAAGTGACTTAAATCTCTAATGGTCCTTCTTGAAGGACCGTTACATCTAGGAACAGCCAACATGTTGATAAGGTTATTTTAATTATAGACAGCATCTTGGGGCTCTGCAGGCTTTTCACGCTGGTTCCTCGGTGCGTCTGGTACAAGGTTCTGTCCATGCACGGCTCGTGTAGGTGGAGTGAGACCTTCGGTCCGTGGCAGAAGGCACCAGCACATAATGACTGAGGTGCCTGGGGTAACAGTCACTGTCCTTGTGCCAGGCTCTTCCGAAACCCCTCCTCATGGGCCAGGCCTTGGGGATTCCTCTGAGGGCTCCTTCTGAATTCAGTGTTTTGGGACCTATGTCTATGAGACGCAAAGAAAATGGAGGTAGAGACCGCTTGCAGTGAGGAGAAGGGTGAGAGCGCCAAACAAGCTACGTTACCCTTACAGTCTAGTGTTTCTTCTTCCCTTCCTCAATGCTGTCGTCTGATATGAGCAGGTGACTGTATTATTTGCTTTCATTCAGGTTGTGATAAAATCTTTCCTTGGTTCTGAATTAGCCATCTAAATAAACGTCATCTTAAATTTTGCAAGAAATCTTTGAGCATTTGCAAGTGACAGAGGTTTGGATTTCAATTTTTACCCTTGCACACTTAGGAAAAGTCCTCAATCAACTCCTGGTGCCCTGTTTGTGAGGATTTCCCAACGGACAATTTGGGTTACTCGAGGTGACTGCTTTTCCTTCACGACTTGGCCACAGGAGTCTTACTTTTTTAACAGCAGTCCACGTTGTTGTGCTGCAAGTGCCATGGGGAGATGTATTCATTTAGCTTTCAAGATTTGGGTTAGCACTTAAAGGTGAAAAGTTACTTTTAAAAAGTGAAAAATAACACTTCATAAAGTGTTAGTTTGAATTTTCAACTTTTTCCCATTCTTTTACTAGGAGGAAATAATTAGGTAAAAAAAAGAAAGAAATCTTGAAGGAAATATGTGCCTTTTGCGGCTCTTTCTGCATGGAAAAAAGAGTCCCACTGAAAATATATTAAGAAAGCTTTTTCTTTTTTGCATAAACATTTCAGCTAGAATTATAAACAAAATAGCAACAAAATAAACAGGTTTATTTTCATGTAGACCTCCTGTCAGTAAACTTGTTTTTTAATTAGACTTGATACATGGTTTCCTTCTGTCTGATGTGTCACTCCAGCAGAGTGAGGGAGAACTGATTTATAGACAAGCTGTAAGACTGAGGGATGTTTGGACACATGGATTTTCAGCATTTACCTTTTTTTTGCATTAGGAATGCATTTTGCTTTTTCAGTGATTCAGCAAGTTGCTTTTTAAAGTTTTCAGTTGCATTCACAGCCTGGAGGGTACTAGTATTTTAAAGGCTGACAAACATAAATTTGGATTCATACCTGCCAAAGTAAAAAGAATAATTATTATTCACTCATCAGCCTGAGTAATTTGTCACTTAATATCAATGCTGTTATGTGATAATTGTCTTTCTCATAAAGAGTTCAGTTATTGTTTATCAAATGCAGTATGAACTGAACACTGATGTCTGTAATGAATGACATATTCATTAAGCCTGAAGAAGTTGAATCTCTTTCTACTTGATAAGTTCAGGAATTCTTTTCTCTATTGGTGAAAAATAGCCTGAGTCTTCTGAGGATCAACTGTCTGCTGTTTTGGTGCATTTGAACCCTGTCCTTCATAGAAGAAAATGTGATTTTTTTCTATGGGAAAATGTCAGTTTACCTTTTAAAAAACATAGCTAAATACACTGCACTAACACAACTGATTCTGCCTCTAAATTCGTAAGTGGCTTTGGATTGAGATGTTGTGCTGTGCTGTTGAAACTCTTTTGGCTTTGTCTGGCTTCAGCTGCTAGCCATTGGTTTTGTCTCGGTCCTTCCCTGCTAAATTAATGAGCTTGGTAATATCCGGTATTCTCTCCACATGAAGATATTTATAACTCCATCACCTCTTCATCTTTTTGATAAGCGATTCCAACCATACCCGTGTACCAGGCTTTGAAGTACATCTTCGAGGCACATGCTTCCTCGTTTGGCAGTGAAATACTCCTGACCATGGCTAACTTGTCAGTGAGTTTTATACAGAGGGAGGAAGCGTGGGGCTATCAGGGTCCTTCAGCACTCATCCAGTACTCACTGGGGTTGTGTAATTAATAATGAGTTCCTCTGCTATCTCATATGCTTATAAAGGACCACTTACCTCCTTCAGTCCAGGTGTTTTTACAATCTGAAATAGTCGTCGAATATTTACAAGATGTGGAACAAAAGGCTAATCCTGATATGTATGACAGTATCTGCCCATTGTAATGGTATATGACTCTTTCTTGTATTGTGGTGTTATATTCTTGTCTCCAGTTGTATCCTCCATGTCAAAACCTGAACGAAGCGGTGTTTACAGCACGTTTAGGAAGCTGGGTTCCAGCAGACAGGGGTGCTGTCACTCAGAGGATGCTGCCAGCAGAGTCTCCCTTGCTGCACACCAGGTTCCCTAAGTCAGGCTTATCCCTGCCTGAGCACCACAGTGGGGACCTGATGAGATACCCATCTATGGTTATGGTTAACATGGAAGAATGGGGTTTTTTCTTTTCACAAGCAGCAGGCGTTTTTTGTTTGGTGTTTTTTTTTTTTTTTTCACTGCAGTAATGTGATTACTACTATGGATTTAAATTAGTGCCACAAAAAAAGTTTGTTTTACTTTTTTTTCCACATCTCTCGTTAATATCTCATTGCATTTTATCTCATGAAGCATTTATAATTAAGGAATAACCTTTGTCTTCTCCAGCTCCTTTCAATGAGGGTTGATTTTGCTCTGTTTGTATTTATAAGAAATGGCTAAAAATCTTACTTTTCAGTGCAAATTGCATTATATTTGACTGTTTTCATTGGTGTCAGGTAGTAGGAATGAGGAAAGATGTGAACAGCATACAAAACAATGAGACAGTGTTGGATCAAGAATGAGAAATGAAAAAAGCCAAGATAAAGGTGTTTATTGCATCATAAGGCCCGATGTGAAATACTGGACTGTGACAGTAACACTGGTGGGTGTGTGCCCAGGTAACAGGAACACAGTACAGAGTCAGCGTGAATCTCAGACCATCTGAGTTTGAGTGTGTTCTCTTTCTGACTGTTCTTTAAAGAAAGAATTTGTGGAAGTGTTTAAAGAAGCCTTAAATCTGGCTTAGTAGATACCTAATTATTAATATATCTGACCTAAATTAGTTGGAAAAAATGGACGTCTGATTGTAAAAAGAAGTTATAAATGACTTGAGTAAGAGAAATATCTCTGTGGAGGAGCTGAATTCCTTCAGTTTGTTAGCGTAGCCTGTTATTTTGTTGGAAAGTGCTGTCACTGCAACAGCAAATTCTGTTCTTCTGGAAACTGTTTAGTTTTTGTGGCATCTGGCAGCATCTTCAATACGCGTCTTCAATTGTATTTGATGGAAATATAACCGGGTTGCATCTGTTTAACACGTGCTTTCTACCGAAAGTGGGGCACACATGCAAGTTTATTTCCGATGTTCATAAATAAGATACCAGTGAAACCCACAGTACCAAGCCAGGCTCTTCTGGAATGGATTTTAATATCTTAACCACAGGAAGCAATTGAGCCCCCTCCTTACCCCCCATTATTTTTCCCGCCAACCCGCCCACATGGTCATTGAGGTGCATCAAGTTTTGGAGCTCTTTTTTAAAGCCGCCTTTAATTTTCCTGAAAAACCAAATGAAAATGGATCACAGTGGCTTTAAAGAAAACAGGAAAATTGCTAATGATACTGCAGCTGTCCAGTTCTGTTTACAGTACACATGGGAGCATTGAAAGTGGTCTGCCGAAGAAATGTAGACATTTAGCCCACAAAAATGCGGAAAGCAGAGGTGAAAGGCTTGGAACAGCGGCAGAGTTAAGTAGGGCGCTAGCAGCTTTTGCCCCATTGAGGGAACGCAGCTTGAACATGGAGCAGTGGCTTCGGAGAGACCTGGTCTCCAAGATCTCCTGGTGCACTGGGTCCTGTGCTCTCCTTGGACCTCCTGCTTTGTGGAAAGTCGTCGTGTGTCCCCCCCCCCCAGTCTCGAGGAAAACCTGACCCTCTCTGCAGCGCCAAGGATCTGTCGAGCGTGTTTCAAGTAAAGGCTCCCAAGAGTTAAAAAAAGCACAGAGTAAGTGCTTCACAGCAGTTCTACAAAAATGTTAGCACCCCCTATAGCGATCATCACTGAAGATTAAATAATGACTTATTTCCTAAGATCAGCCCCTTTTCTATTCAGTGCCTTTCTCATTGGGCCTGGAACGGTGTCGCTCATGGAGTCGGTCAGGTAGGCAGAACTCACGTTTGTTGCTGGCATAGAAATAACAGCCGTTAACTTCCACAGTGGTTCTCTGTTGTCTTCAGTGGCTGCTTGGCTGTCTTAGTTATTGCGTACTGATAGTTATTGTAGGGAATGCTTCTAATGTGAAGCCAGTGGAGAAGGTTGTTTTTTACAAACTCAGCCGGGCTGCTCCCGGTTAGTGACAAAGTGCTGCCTCACCTGTAAGCTCCTCGCTGCCACGGGGATGCTCAGAACTTCCTGGGGTTCCAGCAGCTTTGCATAATTCCCACATGTTAAAGAAATGGTAATTTGTTATTATCCTACAAATACTTGGATTGCTCTGTGAAGAATTCAGGCAGTATTTTGCCCGATGCTTTGAAGTTGGATGCAGCAAGTTCCCATCACTCTCTCCACTGACGGAGTAGTCCCTGCCTGGATTCTGGATTCCAGCTGCTGCTCCAGGCAGGTTCAAGTTTGTGGGAGGTTTGTGTCACATCTCACAGCTTCGTGTCTCTTAAATGCTCCAGGATATCTAGGATGGCACTGTACGCCTGCGTTCAGGTGTAATCGGATTTCACAGGATGAGACAGTAAGGCAGTTTACAGTTGCAGTTGAACAGTAAACTGTTAGTGCAGCAAGGCAGCCCGAGACCGCGGGGTCTGCCAGAGTGTCTGTGGTGCCCAGAAGCCTCACGTCTGAAGTATTCACGTGTTGCAGTGATGGGTATCAGGGTTTGGATAGAAACACTGAGATGAAAGATGGGTAGTTTGTACTTCCAGGTAAGAACAGAGGTGTTGTTAAACCCAGAATACACACTTTGACAACATTTATTCTTTTCTGTGACATAGTTGTAATTGTAAAATAATTTCTAAACCTTGGTTTTGATTTGTAGTGCTTTAGCAAGTGTTACCCTTTATTTAGTAAAATGGGGCACTGTGTGTTGTGCATGTGGGTATTCAGCATTAAGATCCTGGAGTCTGGAGTTAAATGATGCAAGATCAGCTGTGGAATCCTTCCTTGCTAAAAAAACTGAGCCTTGCAAAGCCACCGAGCGTTACCAGTCAAAACATGAAACTGACTGTCAGCTGGGCAGAATCTAGAATGACTAACTTAATTTATTTATGATAAAATTAGATCTCTTTCAGTAATCATTCCATGTAGTCAAAAGGAGTTTCACATTATAACCATATGGGCTAAAGTATATACGCACAAATACTCTGATAGAGGTACTAATAATTTTTTTAGGAGTAAAAATATTTAGATAGTAAATTTTTAGCTGTCAGCAATTGCAGAGTAAATTGGATCAGAAACGTGTATTTCATTGTGCCAAAGAGTTGAGTGAATGATATCACAAAGCAGCTGGCCTGTGCTTTATGCTGAAGCTACTCATTAACCTTTAACTTGCAAAAATAGCAGAACCACACCCCCCCCCCCCCCAAAAACATTGAGGTTTATCTTCTTGGGTGATTTATGCAAGTTCAATGGTAAAATTTCCATGAAAGTCAGAGTCAAGTCCTTAATAGTAGTTAAGGGGAAGTAGAGGCAGCTTTTGGGAATTGCAAATTATTTTGTCAAACTTTCATAATCTTAAGGCATTCAGGCTGTCACTGGCTACGTGTTTTATGTGTGTTTGGATGATCAGCATCTTTCTACTAGATGGTCCTCTCTAGCAAATAGAGTTCCCCGAGTTAAAGGTTTGTTGGGAATTCCTTTGGCTGGAGTAGGCTGAAATAGAAGGAAGCTGATACACTTGGCTCTTTTATTGCTGTCTGTGAAGAACTTAGAAAACATATTGTAAATTTTCTATAGTTTTTTTGGACAACAAGCTGACAATCAGTTTCATTATGTGTGGTGAAAAATGTGAACCAGTTTTTTGTCACTGTCAATAACATCATTCCCTTTTTAAATGATGAAGTAAAGCTTCTGTGGAACTTAACACTGGAGAATTTACTCACATCTGGCAGAGAATTACCTGTAAGATGAGGTTTGCTTACTCAGTCCTCATTTTCAAGAAAGGATGGTAATTTTTTATGAATTATTGTTAGGACTTGGGTTCCTTATTTAACATCAACCCCTAACATTTTAACGCCTGTTACTAATGTTTTGTGCAGTGTGATAAAAGTCACTCACTTCCTGGGAGGGTGTTTTTTTTGTTAAGTCCTTTAATGCTTTTTTGGATACTGATATAAATTATTTCATAGAATAGAATCATGGAATAGTTTGGGTTGGAAGGGACCTTTAAAGGCCATCTGGTCCAACACCCTGCAATGCTGCAATGAGCAGGGACATCTTCAACTAGACCAGGTTGCTCAGAGCCCTGATGTAGCTGAAGATGGTTTCCTTCCTCCTGATGAACTCTGGGTTCTGCTTCAGATGCACCAGCTGTGTCCGTTCAGTGCACCTGGCCCGTGCTTTGATGCGCTGTGCAGCTGAACCCGATCCCAGCTGGCCTTTGGAGGGCAGGGAGGAGACAAAAGGCCATTCAGTGGCATGTTCAGCACCGAGTCCCAGAAACATTTTAGGAATGCTGAATTTCACCACAGTATTGCTCGTGAGGCTGTCACTTTATCCTTGCTTGGTTTGTAAGCATGTCATCAACGGTATCGTCATCGCATCAGTGTTACCCAGCCCCCAGGTGGCAATCCTGCTGTCAGAAAGGCAGTCCTGTTCTCTTTCCTCCAAGGTGGTGACTTGGTTGTTGAACTTGCAGGAAGCATTTCTTGAAGAAGGACGTTTGCCAGCCCTTACTCAGTTTGGTTTTTTTCTCCCTTGGTTCCTTATGTTTGCTCTGTGAAGGTGATGAACTGTAACTTCCAGTAGCCAACACCCTTGAAGCTACCACCCCTGCTTTTGCAGATTTTACCGTAATTGCCTGCTTTTGGAAACGTCAGTGATACAGTTATACGAGAAAAGAGTTTTTTGGTCCCACACTGCTGGCTGCCAGGGGTTGCTGATGGTTCGTATTACCTAATCCCTGACTCTTTTTAGCAGTAGGGAACTGAAGAGAGGGTTTTGTCATCTCCCATGTGCTGCACAAAGGTGAGAACAGCTTCTTACATGGAGGGTAGCAGCATTCTGCAAGTAAATGCCAGCTGCTTGGTGTACCCCCACGACTCTGACGGGTTTGGGGGTCTTGAACCAGTTCATGGAGTATTTCTTAACACATGACTCTTCATTTATAAAATTCCTGCCCTGGAATTTTCTTCTAAGTTCCTGCTCAGAGAAGTGTTGGTGAAAAGATACATATGTTGATATCCTCATGATGTCTCAAGTGCCAAAGCTTTGTTGTGTTTGGTTTTTTACCCCCCTCTGTAACTTACAGACATGGACCCTAGTTGACTTTCTTTTTTGTCATGCCTGAGATTCATGGATCCCTGCAATCGCAGCATGACTGATGATATTGGAGCAGTGATCATAATTAGTTCCTTTTGTGATAGGACAGGATGCAACTTGGCTGATAGAAGCAGTGATTGTGTCTGTCGCTAATGTAATACAGAAGCTTCACAGCCTCCTCCATCCTGTCTAGGGTAGGCTTTTATTTTTAGCTTCTCTGACAGCTTTATTTGACTTGTCAGCCTTGACTTTTTAGCCCCTTGACTACACGTAGGACATAGCTGTGTGTGATCGTAAGACTTCTGGAAAGATGGCAAAAAGAGGGTAAACAGAAACAGTGGAAAATGCCCTTTGGAGGTTACTGCTTCTTCAGTTGCTGAGAAATAGGACAGTCTCTGTAAATTTGCTACTGTATGGAACAGATTGAAGAAGTTTAATAAAAGTTCACTTCAATCTAAATGGTAGATGACAATATGCTTATGTAGAGCATATTATATGTAACAGTTATCGATGTGCTTCTGTGCATTGAATCTCAGTGACTAGAATGCTGAAGGAAGCAATTTTAATGTGGACAAGCTTTTAACGAGGATAATTGACCTTTAGGGGCTTAATAATGTATATGCAATTAACTTTCATAATTTAAATCAAGCCTGACTGTCTTAATGATATATGAACTTTGCATAAACCATCAACATGTATTTAGGAGTAATTTCTTACTACCCATGCTAAGTAGGATGCTAGATTTGTTATTAAAATGGTGGTTCTTGTTCCAAGTATCTGAAGGTGATACTTGGGTTCATTAAGTCTGTATCACGTCTCTGGTCACCAGTTGGGTACAGGTGAAGACGTTTGCCCCTTAACAAGCCTCCTGATTTTGAGATGACTCTCACCTACTGTTGGAGGAGTTGGTAAAGCAGAGACCAGAGCAGTTTTCCTCTATTTTCTCTGTTTCAGGACATTGTGTGTTTTTCTTTCTGGTGCATTTGAGGCTACTGTGGTAATTTCTTCTGTAAGTTTCAGATAAAAATTCTACTTGTGGGCTTACATTTTAATCTTACACTGAAATTGGTTTGGAATGTGGCAACTTCAGAGACACATTACCACAAATATTTGCAGTTGATGCTGTCTTGTCTGTCTTTGTTCTTCTTTTATTATTAGAGGTAGGGATTTTTAAATTATTTTTTTTCTTTTAATCTATGGAGGCACAAATGATTTAGGCTTAGCCTAAATGCGACTTCCAATGTACTTTTACAGAATCACAGAATCTTAGTGGTTGGAAGGGACCTTTGAGATCATCGAGTCCAACCACATTAAAAAAAAAAAGTGATAGATGTTGTTGGATTTCCCAGAACTGGTTTGTTTAATTTTGGTTTTGTGTGTTAAACAGTTGAAAATTATATTCTCCCAGAATTTTCAAGGAAATACTTAACAAAACCATTAGCTTTCTTATCTCGCTGTGAATGTTTTTGCTTAAACTATCTTAGTACCTGAGGACTCAAAAGTGTCAAATATGATGTCAGTGTTAAAAACATATTCTAGGGGAGAGTCAGTAAACTATTCAGGAGTGAGGCTGTGACATTTGTGCAAGGCACATTGTTAGAAATGGTACTGGAGAACGGGATCAGAGGGTTTGGCAAAGTGTGGTGTGCCGGGCAACCAGCACTGTGGCGTTTGTACTGGGAAATCCTGCCCCACACGTTTGTCAGAGTTATTTAAAGAAAACTGCAAATTAAGGTGATTTGGCTGATGTAGCCTATCTACTCTTTATGTAGCATTTTCCAAAAAGTGGGAAGAAAAAGCTATTCCTATACACTTGCTAAAACTCTACATGGATTTTTGCCTTCAGATAGAACTGATGAGTTTTGTTGAGTTACTGAATGAAGATATTGGGGGAAGAGGATTTCTGCCTTGTTTTGTGCTTTTCTGATGTTGTTTTTTTAACTCCTGCTCAGAATTTGAAAATGTTTTGAGTACTGAAAACGTAAGAGACTTTAGATCCAGTGTCTTATTTATCTCAGAACTGTATTTTTATCTTATTTTTCAGAAATGGTTTTCACTTGTATGGTGACTAATAGTTCCAAATAGTTTTATGTAGAAAACATTGTGTAAAAAACAGTGAACAGAGAGCACTTAGAGGGGAATTAAGGTTGTTCAGCCAGGGCGAGTGAATCTGGTCCAGAAGCACTGCTTTTTGGTCAAGTGAGCAAAATAGAAACTGAATTACGTTCTTCCCCACCAAAGCTGTGTGCTGTCATGTGTTCCATTATGGCATTTCCAGTGGTGTGGTTTCCCTTTAGGAAAGCAGTTAATTTAGCATGCACTTCAAGCCAAAAACTTTCCTGAGCTGGGTTGCTGATAGCAGTCTCAGGATAAAAATCTGAGTAGTTTCTTCATGGTTTTCAGGCTTTCTATTTTATACGTCTCATTACATGAAATTTCAGAATGTGATGCAGAACAAAATTGCTGCAATTTTAGTCTAAATATAATTCAGCCAGAACGTGGTCTTCACCATCTCTAGAAGTCGTCCCAAAACCATTGTGCGTGGCTTGGCAGAGCGTGATACAGTTGGCAGTCCCTGCTCAGTAAAGGCACTTAGTGGAGCTGTTGTGGGAGATGAACTGTTCTTCACCTCGAGATGTGCTGAGGTTTTTGCTGGTGGACCCATTCCCATCGCATCTATCTGTGCGGGAGCTGCTGCTTATTGCAGTCCAGGTTGACAATGTCCTTGTGCTGGTTCTGGCTCCTGTAGTCCATTTCATGCTTCCTCATGTAAGACCTCCCCCTGGGAGTGACCTGAACAGTTGTATACCTGGGGGGAATGGCTAGCGCAAGCACCTTCCCACGGAGCTGGGGAACACCCCGTGCTGAACTGGCTCTGGGTTCCTCGGTGGGGAGGGTTTGCTGCTGTGCCCTGCAAAAAATATGCTGGTGTGAGGCTTGACCATAAGATGCATCCAGACGGTGCAAGTGCATGTGCTAAGGGGGAGAGCAACCAGTGGGAGCAGTAAGAAGGTAACTCAGACGTGACATTGCTCGCCTGCACACACCTAGTGTCATTAGTCCTTGAGGAAATGCCAACCCAAAAATTCCCGCTTGCTGGTCCATAGGAAGAAAACAGTTTCTCAGTAATGATGACAAATTGTCACGTCCATCATTCAGTGGCTATATTAATATCAAGTGCTTCTTTTTTGCTCGTTCAATTACAAGACAGAGCTTCTGAACACCATAGCAGGTTAGGAGGGGAGGGATTCCTCTCTCTGACCACATACATGGGTCTGCACAATCTAGACATGCTTCCAACACTTTTTGCACTGGAGATACATAAATGCTGAGTACACGTGCATTTCACAGCAGTGAGCTCTCTCTGTTCCTTTTGTGGTGCAGCTTTTTAATATTTGCATATTTGTCATTTTCTCTTAAATTGCAGGGATTAAAGGGCTTAGGCCGGAACTTCCCTTTGAGAACCTTACTCTAGGACATCTCATACTCTTGTAAGTGCAATACACCTCAAAGTGATAATTATCTGAATGCTGAATACTGTACAAAGCAATTATTCTGATAGTGTTACCCCCTCCACTTTTGATTGTTTTAAATAAGCAAAACCCCAACCAAGAAAAGCTTTTGTCTTTTTCACTAACTCCTGTCTTGAAAACAACTGAATCTCTTCAAATCAGAAATGCTCAAAAATTAACCTTGAGGGACAAAACATACACAGCTATCAATGTTGTTTGTGAAATGTTTATGCTGCTGAAAAGAAGGCACACATTACAAAGTGTTAGGCATAACTAAATACTCTTAAGCAGTCACTACAGCACTTCAAAATACCTGAATGTATCAAAATGTTAGGAGCCATTGGGAAGTATCGGTATTCTTTTTTTTTTGTTTAGATCTATAAAGCTTGATTTATGGATCTAATGATGCTGTACAGTTAAGAGATCTTACTCTTGTAAAGCTTAAAGCTTTTTCTTAATTGTGCAAGATATAATATAACCCACATGATTTAAAGAAAAAAAAGGGGAGGGGTAATTGCATGCACAAACCCCCTTGTGCTGACACATGAAACTGTTAAAGCTATTTTTGTGAAGCAGTCCTTTCTGCAGTGTAAGCTTAGGGCGGAGTGTGAAAGGTAAAGATGGGCTACAGACACATTAACGGATACTCTCACTCTCTGATGTTCGGCATCAGGGCAATATTAAAATCCAAATTTGTATCCAGCTCATAATTTTATAGACAAATTAACAAAACTTGGTAAGGTCCTGGAATTTGTGGGGGTTTAATTTAGTTCTGATTTCAAGCCATCTTCTGTCGTAAAGTAAACAAACTGTACATGCTAGAACAGGCAGGGTTTTTTTAATTTCCTTCAAAATATTTGGAGTGTTCTGTAGCTGATTTGCTGATATTAACATCTGCAACAGTACTTCTCTAAGGAATGTAATTAATATTATTCCTCATAGAATTAAATGTCCCTCCCAATTATTTATGACCTGATGAACTGTTTTCTGAACCGATACTCACACTCAAGGGTCAAGGTTCACAACTTGAATTATGTTAGCAACTCCAATTGAAATGCAGACTCTTTGTAGTCATGCACTTCTAGCTCTATAACACATTTTATAAATAAAATACTTGCAAATCTCTGTGGCCTTAACTCTCATATAACTAAATGCATTAATGGATATGACTTTGCAACATTAGTTGTGGTATTGCTTGTTTAAAAAAATTATTTCACTATCAAATAAATCTTTTCTCTCTTCTGTCTGTATTTTCCAGATTCTCAATAAGTCTTCATATTTACCTCTTATGGTAAACTCAAGCTTACTGTAAAATACACAGGAAAAAAAGCAGTGCATTACCGAAACACTTAAGCGCTTATGAAAAGCAAATAGGAGGTTTATTTCAAAAGCTCTTCAAAGAAAAATCCTAACTGAATTACTTAGAAGCTTCCAAAATCATTAATCTTTTTCTCATAACTAATGACATAATGAAAGTAAACAAAACAATTGAATTGATTTTGATATAATTTTAAAAAGTAGTTTAGGAAGTACAAACTGCACACAATTATATCAGCAAGATGTAAGAAATTACTTTTTTGCCTTCAAATTACGTCTTTTATTTAGGTGATTTCTGTGGACAGTTTTTCAACTTAAAAGGGAAGGAGAGTTTCTAAGATACATTGAGATCTAGTGTGAAACTTTCCAGCCCAAACCACCTGTAAAATAACAAGCTAATGTCTATATTTTCACTTTATTTTTCTTAGAGAAAAAATAATCTAATGCTGTTCTGTATAGGAGGACTGCCAGTTTTCAGGTATTTGGTAAAGTAATGAGCAGGATTTGAGCCTGTTTTCGACAGGTAATCCAGGAATTATTTATTTGTCAATATCAAGGTCCAGTGCACACATCGGTATCCTGCTTTGAAGGGCTAATTAATCAGACTGTTACAAGTAGCTGTCATATATAACTGATTTTTCAGCATGGGAAGGCATAAAGCAATTGTTCAACTTGTCCTCTCATGGGCCCAGCTAAAGCTGGAGCTCCTAACCCCAAATCCTACTTCCAGCTACTGTTTTTTGGGCTTTGTAAGACAGTTCGCTCTCCGTTTTTAAAAATCCCCAGGCAGTGCCCCGGTGCCCGGAGGAGATGTTGGTGTGCGCAGACACTGCTCCTGGGAGCTGGGTCGTGCTGGGAGAGCGTCTCTCTGGCTCTGCAGCCCTGGGCCAGACTGGGTTCCTCCTTTGGTTCCTCCAGTAGCTCTGTCACAGGGGAAACCCTGCGTTCCTTTTCAGCCAGCCCTTGAGAAGCTCATGGAAATTACATGAACGAACAGACAGTGACTGCGTTTGGATTTGTATGGCTCCAGAGCATGCATTTCCCTGATTTCATCATAAAATTGTGCAATTTCCAGTATTAGGTTAGGTTTTGAAAGAAGGAGTAACCTAAGAGTAAAACAAAGCAGAACAGTGCCTGTCTGGGCAATGCTTGTTTGTTTGTTTTCTGCTTAAACATTTTACCCTCATTATGGTTCTTGTAAATGGGCCCAGGAAGGCTGAAGAACTGTAAACACAAACCATATGCTACAAAACCTTGGCTTATAACTTCTATTTTCCTTTTTAAAAATACTGCAGGTTTTCTAAATTACAGAGCACTTCTCACTACTATTTAGCAATTCAGAACTATGGTCATAGTAAGATGGATGAGGTATGAGGCGTTATATTAGGGCAAGATTTAGTTCTTGGCAAAATTTCAGTTTTGTGGATTAACCAGTTGCCAGTGAGCTTGTTTGGGGATCTGTATGGAAGCTGAGTACTGTGCTACCTTTCATCAAACATAATAAAACTACTATTTTATACTTGCAAGCACATATGTAGCAGCATGTAAACCCCTAATAACAGAATTTTAGTTTAATGTCTTCTTTTTTTATTGTTATATATTTAAGATGTTGGGCCAGACCCACAACTGTTGTCATCTGTGTAGCTCTGTAGCTCTGCTGAAGTTAATGAAGCTTTACTGAGATGCATGATGTCTCTATGTACCTGTGTGAGAGCTGAAAAAGTGGTTCACTTCCTCCTCCTGATAAGTGCAGCTCACATTCTTCCGTGTGTGCATGGTTAAGACTAAAAGCATTTTAATAATTTTAAGTTGCAACATGTTTTTTTTTTTTGTTAATGAAATAATTACTGTATCTTGAGTTAAATAAACTCAAGTGCCAAAGGTTAAAGAGTTGATTATCCCAGGGTAAAGATATTATCGTATTTAAGAGAACACTGGTAGTTTATTTAAAAGATTATACTCACAGCCTCCACCTTTCTCTGTTAGCTACTAAAAATCTTCTCCAGTATGTGTGGACATGTTTTCAAAAACTATTCATCCGTATTTCCTCAAATACGGCCGTAGCGACGTTTACCTTGTCTTCCTACCCTGTCAGTTCAGGAATCATGGAGTATAAAAGAAAAAACCAGTCTTTCTTCACCCTGAAAACTTAAATTCAATGAAGAATTCAGTGGCTTTCGTATCTCAAGGAAGGTAACTTCTGTGGGCTCTCATATGAGTGGGATGCCTGCTCGTTCGTTAGCTTTGACAGGTCAATTGCTTGTACAAAGCTGTAGTGCACGATTCTGACTTGGTCCAACTGCAGTGTGCTTTTCAGGTAATGAGATTTTTACCCCTTGGGAACATGGTGGCCTTAACTGAAAGAAGTGATTCCATAGATCAGCAGGAGAGAAAATACAAAGTCTTATTTTACTGTAAGCAAAGCATTCTTTGGCAGTCGGACGAAAACTTTCTGCAATAGCTCAGTGACTATAATTGAGAAAAACCTTACTGCCTCAAATACACACACAGAAATATTTTCTTCAGTCAATTTGTGCCAAAAGCTTTTTCTTTTGTATCTTGGAATTCAGATCTAAACAAAAAGATTAACAAAAAACCCCTCAAGCTGCTCTTGTTCCCTTGTAATGATAGGTATCCTGCCTAGAAATCCACTCTTGAGCCTTGCAGTGCATGGCATTTGCTTTGGCAGCAGTCTCAAAACTTTCAGAAATTTCTGGAACACTTTGGGCAGCAGCTGTGAGCCTCGAGTAGCGGTGGTAACTGTATCAAGTTGTAGCTCGCAATTTTCAATTCCTGTTCAGTCCACTCTCCCAGCAGAAAAGGTCTCAACTGCTTTTTTTTTTCTTCTCCTCTCTTTTTTTCCTTTCTTTAGCTGTTAACTGATGTGCTGCTTGAAAAATCTCTTGTTGCTCATAGACCTAAAATGTGAGCATATTATGGAATTACTTGTATATGGGGTCAGGATCCAGCCCGCTATCTGAAATAAATAATCTATTTTGCTGGTATTTTGCTTTTAAGTCCGTGTGCTGAGGGCGTCTGTGTTTTTCCCCTTTGGCAGATTGCAAATACCTGTACAATTTTCTTTCAGAAGTCTCCGGCACACATCCCACCCTGTGTAGTGGTCCTGAGCATTTCTAGACAAGCTCCAGAAGCTTTTCCTTGCCACCAGCTGACTGCCATAACTTATCAGTGTCAGCGTGTCTGCTGCCCTTGGAAGAAGTTCGGATAGGCCAGAATTCATCAAATAAACTCTTGTCCCTAAAAGTATCTGAATAGGAAGCCAAGGCTTTCAGGCAGCTTTGGGACTCTCTGAGCAGCCGTGGCATTTTGAGCTGATGCCAGCTCATTAGAGGGGTTGTGGTGTATTTTGGGGAGCTGAGACCTTTTGACAACGGGAGCAGATCCTTCTGCTTTGGTCTGGCTCAGCTCATTGTGGCAGCCCAAATTTGTGTTAGTATCCTGGTGCCTCGCGATAGTCCCTCGGGCCCAGTCTCTGGTTATCTCTGTGCTAGGCCATCATGCAAAGCCTGTGTGCTGGCTCAGAAATGTGGTCATCTCATCATGGAAATGTTAGATCGATCCTGGGTACTGGTAATTTGGTCCTTGGCCCAAAGACCTGTCGGTTGCAGTTCTGGAGTTCACCTGATCCTGGAAAAGTCCCAGTGGGCAGCTTGGATGCAACGACCCACTCCTTAAAGCCACACGGATTCGGTGCTGGTATGTGTCACTGTGCCAGTTGACTGCTGGAACCATTTTGTTTACTGCTACAGACATCACTTTTTGGTCTTTTTTCCTTTTTTCCTCCCTCCCCTGGGGTGAGAACTCCAGACAAGGGGGACGTTTCCTGCTGGTGTCCCAGCACGCTGCTGTCCAGCTCCTCGTGTTGTGCTTTTGGCTTGCTTGCTTTCGTCATAGCTTCTTGCCGTGCTTGAGCCTCTCTCATCTCAATGTCTCCTTGGGTCACAACTGCTGTAGATAAGCCTCTTGGTGACTAGGCCATTGCACTTTCCATCTGCCTTAGGGGCTCAGGATGAAAACGTGAACTTTTTTTGGAATCTGAAGGCTTGTCTTTTTCCAAGAGGAAAAATAACCAACCATGTTGGGAAGAAGGGGGAGAAGATAGGAGTGGCTGCAGCTCTGTTGTGTGTTGTCAGCAGTCTCTTGTTTTGCTTATATGGACAAGGCTACTGATGTTGGGAAGCAGACTCACTGAACGCTTCTCCATGGGAGGTGGAAGGAACAGTCCCGAGAGCTGTATTTTATTGCTAAATCATTAGCAAATATGTTGGTTACTTATCCAAATAATAAAAGATCAGATTTTTTTTTTTCTGTCACTTTGGTGGAGAAGCAGTTTCCAAATAGCAAATTATTTCAATGTGGTGCAAAGGAGATCTGATGTCTTCTGACCGTTTTGAGTGTGTAAGACAGATTTCTTGCAATGTTGATGGATTACAGAAAGAAGACCGCAGACGGCACAGGGTTTCAGTGCTCAAGTCCAGAGAAAACCTAGTGATCTGCACAACCCCCTTTCTAGATACTCATTTTGTGAAATAATGAGGATTGACATGCCTGGTGCTGTTTGGAAGAAATTAGCAGCTCTGTGTTATCTTTTTGGCTACGCCGTGTGGAAGTTGGCCTTGAGAAGCCATGGAGATGGATGTGTTAAATGCAATTTTGTGAACAGGCTTGACAATCTAAATTCTTCTAAAAGTGACCAAAAATTTTTTTATAGCTTGGGCCATGGGTTTTGATTTTTTGCATGGTGGATGCTCAGCACTTGTTGAAAATCAGGGGCACTTGAACAGAAACAACCTGGGTTAACAATCTGTAGCAACTTTGAGAAATATATGCTGCTAAGTTGTCTGTTGTAGCTTTAAATCCAAGCATGTTGCCCAAAGATAACTGGATTTGTTGTTTTTAAGTGCAGTGTTATTTAGGGTTTTAAAGCCAGCTTATGTAATGTTATGAGTAACACTTGTTCAGGGCTCACAAGCCTGCTGCACGGCAGACGTGTGATATGAAAACATCTTCTTGTGCACAGTGCTTTCCATTTTCCCAATTGCTGTTATCAGGAACATCTCTCTGCTGGCCCAGAGGGGCTTCCTGTAATTGGGTCTTTGAGTCATCACTGAGTTGCAAGGGGCTGAAACAAAGGCTGGATTATCCGAAGCAAAATAATGGATTTTGCTTCAGGCGTGCAGCCCGCTGATGGCTGGTGTCTTAAAGTGAGATTTCTGCTCTTGCTTTTCTGTTATTACCTATTGTTAGGTCAGAAATGATGGCTGTTAAAAGTGCCTCCTTTAGCCTGTAGCCTCTGGGAGTGTTTATTTTTAACCTTTGCTTAAGGAATAGCTTGCAGATTTGTCAAGAATGTACAAAATTAGCTTATTAATTGACTGTGACAGTTTCTGTGGTCATTTTTCTTGGAGGCAAGTAAGTCTCTGAGAGGATCACAAAATAAATCCAGTTTAGAGCTGTGTGAAAAGGTTACCTAGATCTTTCATAATAAAAATAATAGTACAGCATAATACTGGGGAAAAAAAAAAAAAAGAATGGCATATGCTAATGGTTATGAAGCAAGGTAGTAAAAATAGCAGAAGTATTATCAATTAGGTAAGAGCCTGTAGTTTCATTGCAAATCCCACTGGATTTAAATAAATGGAATTTTAGCCAAATGAATCATAGTTGTATCAGTTATCATTGTAGAAAATTATATGCATGGAATATCCCGCTGTTAGACTTCTTTTTCAGTCTCTTTTTAATGGTATACTTGCTAAGAGTTTACAAGTAGTTGCCTGTGTCAGTGTCATCCAACAGAAGTGTTTCAGAGTGCCTTCAGTCCCCAGAACACCGGGGGTTTGCTTACCTTTACTTGCCTCGCTTTGTGCAGGTCCATATAACGGTGTTATTTCTGTTGTTGTTTATTTTTACTTCTGTAAATTACACTTGCTATAGATACCTACAGTGAGGTAATAAGTATGAATATTTTCATAGAACTTATTTTTGTTTAATTAACATGAGTATCAGCATTTCAAAATGAATCTTCTTTTACTCAGGGGTAAATTCCACCCCAGCTGCTAGCTCCACTCCAGAATGGACACCCCCACACACCCCCTTTCATCTCTGTCAGGATGATTTCACTCCTAAGAAAACCACAGGCCAATTCATATAATAAACACATAATAAACACGTGCATCTTTGAAAATCCTGAGCAAAACATGATGTAAGTCGATAACATAGGGGAAATTAATTTGATTGATTATTGTTTCCACTTTTGTCTGTTATCTTGGGGATGTGGCTTGGGGAGGGGTGTGTACATATGCATGCTTTAAGCGCTGCAGAACAGTGTTTCACACTATTAATTCCTGTGGAAGGTCCACGCATATGAGGTTCACCCCAGGGACGGTGTACCCTCCAGTGGGGGGCTGGCAAGTGCTGCTGGTGCTCTTGGGGACACGGTGCCCACCAACCTGCCGGCTGTGGCAATGCAGAGGGGTGTCCTGGACCAAGAGAGACGGATAAGGACGGATGGATAAGGACGAATGGATAAGGACGAATGGATAAGGACGCTCTTGCACAGGTGACTTCCCTACATCTTTTAGGCTTCCAGATAAACATCTCAGTGGCCCTTTCTCAGTGTTACGTTTTCAGTGGTTATAAGAGAGTCCTGTCAGAGTTTGCAGAGAGCTGAAAGCAAATTCTGTCAAGGTTTGTTACTGCTTCAGGCATCATGGTTTGAAATCTTGCAGCAGCCATGGATGAACGGGGTGGTGGCTTTATATGTTAGGTCAGGATGGAGGCGGGCTCCTGGGGTGAGCTATAGCGAGAGGAGATCCCCAGACTGCTTTACTTTTAGTCAGATACATGCAGAAGGTGCTTGGTTTTCTCACTTACTGGTGTAAGAGTGCTGATAAAAATGTAATTATATCACTACCTTAAAAGCATTTTTTTCCCAAGAGTGTCACTGGAAAACTTGGTGGTGTAATAGTGGAGAGAGCCTGCAGTCGGCTGGTTCCAGCATCGCCCTTTATTCGTTACAATCTGTACAAGAAATGGAGAACACTGTCTGAAGGAAAAGGGTTTCTGTCTGTGATAGGCAGCTAAGGTTGAGTGAGGCACGAGGATAAGTGCAGGAATCGGGGATAATCCTGCGTTACCAGAAGGATGAGGAGCCTTAGGCACAGCGCAGGTACTGCTGGTCCCGTCTGCCCTCAAATGCAGGACACTGGCAGTGCAGGTGACTGCGTCGCTTACAGTCAGCAGTCAAAGTTTGAGTGATTTAATCCTTGGCTGTTTTCTCCTCTCCTGACTGGCTCCCCTGCGATTTTTTATTTTTTTTCCTCCTCTGATGCCCTGGATAGTCTGTCTTTTTCATCAGCTAGTAAGTCCATTAAAAATTATTTTGTTCTACACTACTCATAATGAAACACACCAGTGCCTTTATCCAGCTTCAAGTCAGCCTGTCAGGTATTTTTCAGATAAACAACTGGAGGGATGTTTGCAAACAAACACACTGTTCTCTAGGGAACAACTTGCTTACCTCGGCATCACTGTGGTCTGGGCTTGACTCGGTAGTTAGGCAGTTGCATTTCAACCTGTTGCTATCACGTGCTGCATTAGTGGTAATTTCTTTGGGTGTTAAATATTGGTGGTTAAATGCCAGTGTATGTTCTGTTCATCGCTGTCCCTTGGTGTTAGTTACGCTCCCACCTAACGCTTGGGCTGTGATCCTGCGTACATGTTAGGACAAGAGAGGCTTTGCTATTGCCTTGCAACCTCATTTTGGCTTACCAAGGTGGATTCCAAACAATTTCCTGTCATTTCCTGCAGAGCACATGAGTAACCAGTGGCACGTGCCATTTTCAGCATGGGTTGTGTGCCAAGGTGAGGTGTCAGCGGAGATCATCTAATTCCTTGGAGCCACCCATCCTCTGCTGGCGTGCCCAGGCTGTGCCCCAACGGCCTGCCACGGGGTGGTGGGTACTGAGGGTGGGGGACTGGCCGGAGACCAGAGGCACGTGGGGCCAGCGTCTCCACCAGCACCACCGCAGCCACCAGCCTTCAGCGGAGGTGACAGGGCCTCAGTGTCCCTGGGGAAGGGGCCGTGTCCATGGTGTTGCAGCTAATGTTTTGAGCAGTGCTGCAAGGAAGCTGTGACTGCAAACCCTTGGCATGGAAATACCCTTCAGCTTTATCTGTTTTGCCAGTATTAGCAGTTGTCCACAAAAGAAAGGCCAAAGAGTGAAACAGCAAAAGTGTTTGGGCATTACCTATGAAACACGGAACAGAGGTCAGTAGGAAATTTTGTGTGGCACCTGTCTACAAAGGATTTGGTTTCAGCCAGCTCTTGCTAGTTCCTTTTGCTGAGAGTTAGAATAGCTGTGAAAGTGTTTGTGTTGGAAGAGAGGAAGAAAAAGAGAATCAAGATCTGTTATTATGACCAATTTGAATTTTTCATTTGTTTTTTCCTATCATAAACATGATGATACAATATTCCCTCCCAATTCCCATACCTAAAACATAGTAATTGCAGTTTCATGGAGTATTATTTTTGGCAGAAACATTGAAAAAAAAATCTATTATATGAAAAAGAGCAGAAGACAAGAGAAAGGGATGGCTTCCAGCTCTCCAGACAATAAACTTCCTAACAACTTCACTGGTACATTTAATATCAGATTTATAAATCCCTAGGTGCTGGCGAGGTAGTTTCTGTGCATCAAGGACCTAAGTTTGACTTGAGCCAGTGACTTTTCCCGGTCTAGAAACTGTTTGCTTTCCTTGGCAAATGGGAAGTGAAGAGGAGGTGGGGGAGCTTTCATTAAAAGGTCAGGCTTTTTGGTTTTCCAGTACACAGCAGTGTTTCATTACTGTGTTTACTTTTTATTCCATATGTTAGTGGTTTCTTTTTTTGCAATTGTACCAATAACAAAATATCAATTCACCAGTAAATTGGTGCAACAGTTTGTATAATATTATTTAGTGTTGCCAGCTTAAATCTTCTCCACTGAAATGGTTATGAGAGGAAGTAGCCTTGATAAAAGCATCAGCAAGCTCCTAAGAAATAAAATTTTTCAGAGCAATGGAAGGTGGAATCTGCAAGTAACTAAGGTCCTGTGAAATGTTCACAACACTTGGTCAATGCTCAGCCTGGCCTTGCTTAGGAGACGCTTCCTGATGTTAGTGAAGGTTTACTTAAGTTTGGGTTAAAGCTCATTTCTTTCTCGCTCTCTCCAGAGACCTCTTTGTCTCCTTTTCCATTGCTAGATTTAAAGAAATCTCCCGATCATCGGATTCACAGCCGAACAATTGCACATGGGTAAAAGCTGAGTCAGCATATTAGTAATTTAGAGGTAAGAATTCTTCCAGAAACAAAAAGTTTATTTAAGGAAGCTGAAAGGAAAACAAACAGCTAGAGGAATGTCAGCAAGTAGAGAAAGGAATACGTGTCCATCTAAACTCTGCCCTGGTATCAGCACTGAGACAATCACCCTATGGCTCTGTAACCGAGCGGAGCTGCCTGCTCTCCTGAGTGCCCAGAGAAGCTGAGATGCTGTGTGGTGGTCGCCATGCTTCTGGTCTTCTTTGGCTAGCAAGTTTTCCAGTGGATCCAGACAAAACAGACTGTCCCTCTTCTCAGTCCCGAGAGCAGCCTGGAGAAAGAGCCGGCGGGGTGTAGGTTTGCTGGGCAGGTACAGCTCTGACCCTGTAGAAGCCCTGGCCAGTTGTATCTGCCGTTTGGGATCTGTCTTTGTGGGCTGGGAGCCTTCCCTGAGACTGAGACGGGGATTTTCCTGGTTGCCAGGCTGTTGCTGCTCTCCCCACAACTTTCTGTCCATACTCACTAGACTTCCAGCAGCACAGCCGCATTTTTAAAAATTTCTCTGATGTGATCTCAGTTTCTCTTTGATTTATTTTGTGATACAGCTCTGGCGCGCCTGACGTTTTTTATTCCTGTCTGTTCCATTCGAGTAGTAGCAAGTCTTCAGTGAACTGTCTTGTACCCCCTCACCTACAGTTAAAGTGCTGATTGGTAACATGTATTATCTGAGTGGTTTCTCACTTCTTTCTTTCCCCAAAGCCTTTCTGTTGGTGTCTTGGCACAGATAATCTGTAAGGTGTCCCTTGCAAAGTTTTTGTTTTCACCAAATTGAAGGGTCAGGTTGATATTCCTATGGAATGCCAGCTCTACTTTGTCTTTTTCTTCTTTTACTTAAGATAGTAATTTTTGAGGTTAATCTGTAGTGTTAATCACCGCTTCAGAAACTAAACTTTCAAATATGTGAACTGGTATATATGTACTGCTCACTGTTTTCTCTGATCTGGGAAGTTATCACTGCAGACTTTCAGTTCTATACAGAATAACTTGTATGCACAGAGCAAAGTCAGTGTTTATCGTTAAGTCTGTTGAAAAGATGAGTTCTATTGAAGTGGAAGCTGCTTTTTAATAACAATAAATCAGAACAGCTAAGACCAAGACAACTTTTACAGTGGAGCAGACCTCCTAAAATGGAAGAAGAACGTTCCCCTAGCCGCTATGACTTGTACTAGAAAGCGTGTAAGGCCTTGGTAGTGCAAACCACGCTCTGCAAAAGCTTAGTTTAATGTCTGAGTTGGAGTTGTTTGTTGTGTTTGACAGTAGGCCTGTTGGGTTTGGACCTTGCTTATTCCTGTCTGACACAGAATGTGGGTGCACAGTAGCAGCTGTAATAAATACTATGTTTTCAGTAATAGTCAATGTTTTTGTTCTTCTCAGCTGTAGACCAAGTCTAACCACTGTGTTGTCTTGAATTCTTTGTGGCCGTTGTTTGAAAAACCCTTCACCTGCCCTGCTGTAACCGGAGTTGAGCAATCCCGCATGCCTGCTGACCACATAATAGGGCTTTAGGACTTAATAGGAATATTGAATACAGGGGCAAACACAGGTGCGCAACTTCTGGCTTCCTTCTCATTTGCATAATAGCAGCCGAGTAAATGAAGTGGAGAATGGTCAGGCAGCCAAGCACAAAAAAGATAAGAGCACCTTGTTTAAGTGTACTGCCTTAAATCTTTTTGCTTTAGAAGTATATTTTCTGCCCCTCAGAAAAATTGGGCATGGGAAATGGAGCATTTGTGGAGTGCGCAGGTGTGTGCTGGCTCTCCCCGTTCACTTCAGCCTGCTTTCGCCAAGTGCTTGTGTCCGTCGGCCACTGTTCCAGCCTTATTCCCAGCAGCAGACTCTGGTTTTGTCAGTTATTTTGAGGAAACTGGGAGTCTGGCTGTTGCTCATATTTCTCAACCCCTTCTCCCACGTTCTCCTCCCCCCTGTCACATTTATCTAAAACAGCTGGTTTTTTGGTAAGAAAGAGAAGGATGAAAGGGAGCAACAAGGAGTCTTCAACCTGTATTATGTTGAAGCACTGGCTGGTTGGTGGGAACTGATTCAACCTGCAAAGCTATTAACATTTATTTAAAAGGTCCTCTGTATTTGGACCTTTTACAGAGGACCTAATTTAGTTTACGGGAGAAGCTAGGAGTGGTACTTTTGGTCTCAGTTACTGGAGTAGGCATGGAGAATGGGTCAGTGAAAGAGTGTAAATGAGATGAGAATCATTTCCAATGTTTGGGCAATTGTAACGTGATGATAGTCAGCAGCAAAAGTTGGTCGGATGGCAGGGCCAGGTGTGGAGTGGAAGCAGTTTCTTTAATGATTATTTCTCTGTTGTTGCTTCATCCAAAAGCAGATTTTTCATTTGGTTGTTATAGCAAATTCTGTGTTGTGCTGGAAATAGAGATTATCTGACTTTGACCCGTACTGTTACACCTGCTAGTAAAATGTTAATATATTCTCATGAAATCAAAGTTGCAAGCCATCTCTTCTTGGCAGATGACTAGCAAATCTTGACTGTTGTGGCCCTGATCCGTCTGTGCACTTAAGCAACGGTTTTCTGATGCCTGGCAGTGTCCCGGGAGCTGCCCTTCTCTGTGAAAGGCGCTGCTGTCAGACACAGAAAGTGGCCAGGGAATTCCATGAGTGTCGCTTTGGTGGTGTGTGGCTCCTGCTAAGTGGCAGTAGCATTCTGCGGGTTTTCCGTAAATGTAGTTAGATACAATGAAATGCTAAACAGTTACAGGTGCTTTATCTTATTTATACTGAATTAAAGCTCTTTTGTGACCAGAAAAGGTAAATGTTGTAATACATGTCTTACATTGCTGATCAGGTGTTTCTGCTTACGTTTGTACACCTGCTACCGTATTGCGTAGTTCTGCATTTCAGCTCCTCTTCTGTAACCACTTGTGAAAAAATAATTCTTTGTGAGATTAGAGGTCCCATAACAACCTGTAGGTACCTCTAGGCATGTTTTTATTAAATGGGAAATATTCAATGCTACAGGCAAAAGCGATGGCTTGGAGAGGTCATTCTGCCGTTTAGGCAATCTGTGGTTAGCTGGGACACTGCCAACGGTGCCAAGGCGGCTCTTTGTCTGGCTTCTGAAGAATCTGATGGTGTCAGGGAGTTGTTGTGTTGGGCACCTCTGTGCTGGCTGCTGTGCTGCTCTGCTCCCAGTCCTCCCGGTGGGGCAGCGAAGGGCAGCCCCCGTGCTGCAGTGCTGGAGCGAGGCAGTAGAACGGTGTATGAGTGGCACGTCAGCGTGCCCTGGCTGTACCCAGATCCGGAGAGCCCCCGGGCATCTTCTTTCGTGGCTGCAGCTATCGCCCAGCTAATCTGTGCACCCTCCAGGCTCTCTTGGGGCTTGGAGCGTCCTTCAGATGGAAGAGGTAATGAAATACCTACAGACAGACAAATACTAGTTTGCTATAGGTTGGGCTTGAGGCCTACATGTGAGATTTTGTGCTGAGAAGTCATCACCCGCTTTTATCTTTATACTGTAAATTAGAAATTGATATCCTGTGAAGGACTTGGCCTGGAGGCTGAGCTACGTATTGCAGAATCCTTGCAGTCGTCATCTTGACTCTATTAAAAAAAACCCAAACCAACCAACCAAAAAAATCCCACACACAAACAAAAAAACCCAGGAACATCCCCCCCCCCCCCAAAAGCCTTATTACCTTTATATGCAGAAGACTCGGAGCCTGAAGCACTGCTTTTCCCAGTGGCAGTGTCTTGTAGCGTGGGCAGCTCCGCAGTGCAGTGGTCCCTGCAGCCCGTATCTGCTTCTGACACAGGGGCTGTTGGAAACTTCTGCAGCCCTGCAGTGGTGTGTAAATTTGGGGTTTGTTTGGAAAAAGGGATTGTTTTTCTTATTGACAAGTATCATTTTCCCGTTTGGCAGAGTCATTCTGTAAGATGCCACCTGTAATTCCTGTTTTTCTTATTAAGTATGTTACTCTGTGTTACTTGTAAATTCCATATTTTAGGGTCAGTTTCTCAGTAGTAAGTAAAAGCAACAATTAGATGAGAGCAAAATTACTTTTGTGGTGTCCCTGACATAATTCCCTAAGGTCTCATCATTTTCACAGAGAAGTTAGAGGGTTTTTTCCTGCCATTTTTACATCTGGGTGTTGTGTCCCATTCTGCCTCACAAGCCTTAACCATTTGGTTTGAGTTTTGGAGGAGCTATTGGTCATGCAAATAACTGTCCCTGTGAGGGGGGGGTGGGGAAAGTAAATCTAGTTTCATTCCTTAACAGTCGTGATTGAGGTGTGATACCAATAAAGCTTCTGGATGCCAGTTTCTTCTGCTGCTGCTGAAAAAGGGGTCTCTGTTTCTCCCCCAGCTTTGTGATGCCTTTTTGCAATACCAGCTGACAACAGTATGGGCCTTATTGCTCACCGCGTGATACCTGAATAGATGATTGTATTTCTCCAAATAGCTCTTTCCGCGTGACATCTGAATCAGGGTCTCACCGGCTGTTCTGACCTTTGTGCGGAGACCAGCTTGGCTGGCTGCTGGTCCAGCTCTGAGTGTGTGAACGACACCCCGCAGCCCAGCTGAAATGCATCTCCTCCTCCTGTGTTCAGTATGAGCTTTTGTCTCCAGTTAAAGGCTGCAAGTCCAATCCTTTAGTTCAAAAGGCACAACTTTAGGACATACAGTTATCTGTTCTCATAGATGTTGAGCTATGACAGCGGCACTAGGAAAAAAAATCTCTAAATTTCCTCCCTTCCTTGTTTTAAACAGGCAGCAGTGTGTGTATTCCTGAGCCTTAACCAGAGCTGATAAAGGAACTTCTTTTTTTTTTTTAAGTTTGTGAATGTTGGATATGTGACAGGACCATGTTACTGGTAGCTTGGACTGTTTGAAATATTGGTGCCAGTGTTTTGTCAGGTGTGGGCTTCTCAACACAAGCCAAATCTGCAATAGCTTGGGAAAGTGTTCCAGAGAAATGCATAAGCAACCCAAATGTTTTTTTTTTTAAAAAAATCATTTATTCCACAGAGGTTCAAATATCATGTAGTAATTATAGTTGTTACAGTTCCTTGTTCGTTTTATTAAACAATGAAATGCATGGTATTAACGTTCTTACAAAGGCATTTCCTGTATGTTCAATTATGTTACCAGCAATCAAAAACTTTATAGCAGATTTTACAAATGTTTATATGGCCCAAAATGTCCAAATAGTTGAAAGTTTAATCTTCGCTTTCTATATAATTCCTAATGTAATCCCTTGATGTCAGGAAGGGTTCTTTCTTAACACAGACACACGTGCAGTAAAAAGATTTTAAAAATGAAGTTGTACAAGTAACAAAATAGTTCGTACCATGCGCCTCGGTGTCAGTACACCCGGCGCTGTTGTGGGCAGATCCTGGGGTCAGGAAGCCATGGGGGCTTCGCAAAGGGCTTTTTGGGAGTACGTTTGGGCTGCAGAGACCCCCAAAACTGTTCCAGGGACTTTATGAGACGGGGCGCAGGCACCCTGGAGCCAGCTCTGCCCAGGTACGTGTTCCTTCTCCAGAGCTCCTCGCTCTCCTCCCCTCCACCAGAGCCACTGCTCGCTGTCACCGGGGAGTGGCGACACTGGCTTGGCGACGTGACGCTTGTGCAGCACACACGGTCACGCGCAGAGATACAGCAGGTTTTAAGTCCATTTGTATTTCACTGTCAGCCGTGCCTTCCTGCTGAGCTCCTCTGCTCTTCTGATGCCACCCACCTTGTGTAATAAAACTGCAAACTGACACGCAGGGGGTCTTTATACCAGCGCTGTTGCTGTTTCTGTACCCAAACTAGTTCCTTCGGAAAAGTATCCCTTCTAGTGTTGCTAAACTAATACTTCTTTTCACTGTTGTGTCCCTTGAAGGATACTGTAGTGAGGAGTGTTACTCCTTGTTAATGCTTCCTCTGAGGTACGTGCAGGAAAAGCATATCTTCAGAAAGGGAGAAATTAATTTAGAAATTAATATTCAACACAAGTAGTGTTGTTGAATTAATATTCAACACAGCAGGTTGGTGACAGTAATAACATGTTTGAAGAAACATTCGGTGTTATCTTTGGATGTGTTGCTTAATCTTGGCATGTCTCTGATTCCCATTTGAAAAATGAGAATAGTAACCTTATGCATTTTACTTTTTCCACCCGTCTTGTCTGGGTGTTTGGCCAGGGGTTGTACAGCATCCAGCACGGTGACACCCTGCTCTCGGCATGGGCCTCTGCCCCATGCTGTGCAGATAATAATTAAATCATCAGTCAGGAAGGGTACAGTCATGAGTGCAGGTGGCTGCAGTGTACATGAGAGTGCCTTCTAAAGACATAATGCTGCCTCCTAAATTGGGCTAAATTTCACTCTGAAGCATCCTTCAGTGACTTTGCTGGGGAATGAACCAAAGGGTAGGAGCCCTTTTGGGCGGCGCATGAATGTTACGGTGACGTGTGTGATGCTGGAGATGGATAAGTGTATGCTAATAATGAAATGCTCTGTGCTCTCCTTTGCAAGGGCTGTTGTAACCTGCAAGCGTGTTAATAACATAGAGTATATAATATATAATACTATATAATATATATTAATAATAGTATATAATTTGTAAACCTCTAGCTTCATGAAGGACCAAATGCAGATTTTAGGAACTTTTAAAATTCATTTAAACAGCAATTTTTAGGTCATGACAAGTTAAGTAACCTTCATGAGACAGGAGTAGTGTTCAGTGGGTGCTAGAGAATTCCTTTCTGCTCCTCCCTGCTGGGAGAACTCCCTTGTCTCACCTGGCAGGGAGCTGGCACAAACATTTATGTACCCTTCATGCATTCCTGACTAGTCACACCCCAAAATTTCAGCCTGTTTATGTGTGTGGGAACTTCTGCAGAGTGGAATGCCTTGATCTCTCCTCAGTCTTCTGCTGTGATGGTAAACTGGAGTGCGGAGAATGTATATGCTGCTGTGGCAGGGAGAGAAAAACCTCCTTTCTTTCTCAAAGATCAGCTCATAACAAATGCTCATACAGCGTTCCCATAAATGCTGCATCTTCCTAGTGAATATGTGGCCTTATTCAGATGAGAACCATGTGTAATTGGAAATTTTTAAAACCAATTCGGTGTACACTTAGGTCTCCAGAAGCTTGCAATTCTTTATGTATAGTTTATGAAAGTCAAACTGAATTTTTTTAAAGCAGTTCAATGCCAATATGTGTCTGCAGAAGCAATTCCCTGTAGACAGTTTAAGTCAGGTCAGTTACTAATCAATTACATTTGATACTGAAATGAACCTGGTTTCAGCCAGTCTTAAGAATGGGAATGTGACCTTTTGTACTGTTCTAACTACCTGAGCCGAGAATTTCCCTTGAGGTGAGGGGTGCCTTCTCCGGCGTGGGCAGGCGAGAGGAAAGCCGGCTCTCCCGGCTCGTACAGCGAAGTGGAGGATGCTCTTCCTGAGGGGCAAAGCAGTGAAAAAGACCGAGGCTTAAAGAAATAACATACATGCAGGAAATAAAGGAGTAAATCCTTGCCAGTTCAAAAAAGTGGAAGGTCTACTGGGTGGCTCTTTGTCCCTGCCTCAGGAAATATTTGCTTAGATGCTGGGCAGCGCTTCCAGATCCCGGAGTTCTAGAGTTCAGGCTTTATGTGTTAGGCTCTTCATTCTCTATAACATTCATTTTCTAAATTTATAAAGGTTTACCTGAGAATAGCCTGAGCCTATTTCTGCTTTCTTTGTGATTCAGATTTAACAGTGATACCTTCTGTTATTCTTGATCCAGTAATACTGTATATATAGTAATAGTATATATTTAAAAGAGAGGATTTCGAAGAGATTAAGAGTCTGATACAGAGAACACGTTTTGTTTCTGCACTCATGGTTGCATCAATTTTTTTTTTTGTACTTTTAGGCCACTAGGGACGTTGTCATGAGGGTAAAATAATATAATTCTAAAAATGTTTCTCTAAATGAACAAATGTTTCATTTGTTTCTCAGATGTGTCTCAAGAATAATTTTGCCTGGGTTTTTTTTTTTTTTTTGGTGTGTGTGTGTCTTCTGTCCTACCCTGCAGCTGGTTAATACTAAGCTCTGCTCCAGGTGATCTTGCTTCTGTGTCACTTCAACCACGATGTGTTGCATTCCTAATGTTTTATTGAGCCATAATATTGTTGTTGATGGTTTTTCTCGTGGGCCACAGAAGAATGAATTTATTTTAGTCAAATCCAGGGTGGTGGGTTTTTTTTTTTTTTTTTTTACATTTTGTAGATGTTGAAGCATCTTCTGCAGAGCAAGGGGGGCTTTGTCGCTGAGAATAGCATATAGAAAATACATACGTATCAGATGATGCCTTTTCTCATCTTGCATCTTTCAGAAGCTGGACTTGCTGAGATAGACCCTGAGTAGTCGACACAGCAAGTCAGGCACAATAATGCCCTTTTGGAATTATCTCGAGGGTTGTGAAAAGCTGCTGCCTTATACCTGTGATGCACCTGTGATGTGTTAGGTCTGTGTCTTAACACTCTGTGATTTTTGACCTAGACAGGGCCATCCAGTGATAGCTCATTTTCCAGAAACAGCACAGCTTGATTTCAGGCATGGCTCGGTGTTTTCTAATGCAGAAGTAATGATACTTACTAAAAAAGTTTTATACGTCTTAGTATTCAACAAGTGGGTCAGTGATTATTTTGCCAGTGAATGAAGGATGGGAGGAAGACAAGGTTTTTAAGGAAAGGCGGAGTCTCTTAGGTGGAGCCTAAGATTTAAGTGGATAAAAACACATAATCTTTCAGGCACCCACAGCCTTCTGGTTCAAAATGGGAGCCACAAACATCAAGTGAAGTTGGCTAGAAAGTTATTAAACATGGATTTACTGTTGATTTAGTGTTAACCTCTGCCAGAGAAAGGAAGACTTTGGGAATCTAGAATTCTTAACGGGACAGGAAGAGAAGAATTTGATACTCCATTTTTCATCTGTCCTTTACATCTAATTAATTGAGGTGTTTTAATCCATATGTTAGTCTTTCGTTTTTCGTTTTTACAGTGCAGCAGATGGACTTCTGAAACAGTTTTGAATGAATGCACTTCTAGATAACAGCTGGTAAAGTGGCCAGGGATTGACCCAATAGCTCTACATCAGAGTTTTGAAGCTTGGATGCAGGCTTTTTGCTCAGTTTAAGAACATTCCCATGCATGTCTATATTTAAAAACTTACCAAAGGGAATTTTTCAGTGTTTGTGGTGCTCTTTTATTTGAGACTTGATACATTATACACTTGATAGAAAGATTGTTACTGACGCTGTATTCCCTCTACTTATATTGACAAATGTTACTGCTATTTATTGGAATATTCGTCTCAAGATAGTGGGGAACATAATAATCCTTCCCCTTTCAGGTAGATCTGTGCTGAACTCGGAGGCACTGGTTTGCCTTGGGTTGACTGAGAGAGCTCTTTTCAGTTCACATTCACCACTTCAGACACCAAAAGGAGAAAAGTTACCACTGACGCCACTTTAGTGCAAGATTTCGGAAGTCTCTGCTTCCTTCTTGTGCGTGCGATGCCCCTGCAGATGGAGAAGAGTTTTGGATTGGGTTGAGAGTCTTGTATAAACCATTTTAAAGAATCACGTTTTTGTTGACGGGTTTGGCCGATATTCAGTGCTTTTGTCCATCTGATGTGTTAGGTTATGGTTGGACTCAATGATCTTAAAGAGTCCCTTCCAACCTAGATGATCCTATGATTCTATGTGTGCTTTATATTTTTAATGACTGAGTTCTAGGGTGCTATGTTAAAAGGCTGTCAAGTAAATTTTAGTGTATGGTATCCTTTTCTGTGATTTTTGGGTTTTTTTTGTTGGGGTTTTTTTTTTTGCCAATTTTTCTGGAGCAAAATTGGTTTTTCTTTTCATGCTTTGTACTTAAGGATACAGAAACTATATTGACCCTATTGATTGGTCTCTGGCTGAAGAGTAAGGTATTAAATCTGTTTAAGTTTATATTGACACACTGTGAAAATTTGTTATTCTTATGTAAACATGACTTTGGCCATAATTCTTGGGATATAAAATAAGCGCTTAGATTACTCCAGATGTATAATTGAAAATGTGCCTTAGTAGAAGTCACCTTTTGATAAACTAGTATTATATCGTACATCTGCGGTAGTGATGAATTTTGAAGAGTGGTTTAAGGGTTTCTAAAAGCAGAAGAGGAAATAGAGAAATTAGCTACGATAGGGTGAAGACTGTCTCCTTACATTTGCATAACACTTTACCCAACAGTGAACCCAAACTCTGTGGCAGTAATTAATAGTATAATTATACCACTTTTTTTCTAGGTCACTAGCAAGCGTAGGAAAAGAACTGAAAGACAACTTTTTGCGGGCCCTGGCAGAAAGAGAGGAAGCCAATCGTACTGGAAGAATTTCTGTGAGTACCCGCGAGAATACAATCTTCTTAAAAGCTTAAAAATGAATCTGAATAGGAAAACAAGGTATTTTACAGGAAAACTTCAGGTGGAATGTTTGAAAAAATATTTGATTTAGGAGAGATTTCTTGAAACCTATAAACTTGATGTCAATTTTTTTTTTTTTTTTTTTTTTTTTTAAATAAGGGTAGCATATGAAAACACTGCCCAGAAGTCTGCAGAAGGTAAGTGATGAGATGAAGGATACAAGAGGAAAAACATTGAGTGAAGTGTATTTTGACTTCATAAGAAGTTGTAGATTTCTGCTTTGCAAAATTCATTCCCATGTGTGTTTTAAAGAGGGGAGATGCAGTCTGATCGCTGGGAGAATCTCTTTGACACTCATGAATATCGGTGCTCTTGGAGTTTCCCTGCTGAGTTTGGTGGGGTGGTTGATGTGCTGGGTCTAAGAGGAAGGTGTTAGGAATACGGCCACATGCCTCCTGGCTGGGCCAGCTGGTAGAGGCTAGTAGGGCTGTGCCGGTGCCTGCCCGTGCTCTGCTTCACCACTTGATGCTGGCAGAGGCCACTGGGGAACCTGCTGCTTCGCTTCTCGCTCCCCCGCACTCATGTAGGTGTGGTTGGGGACAGTGTTGGAAAAGTTTAAATTGCCACTTGTCAATACAGCTAGATCAGTATCCTTCAATTCAAAGGCAGGATGGTCCTATATCCTTGGCTTTTGAATAGCTTTAGTTTTGCACAAAGAAGAGTTTGTGCCTGCGTGCCGTACAAGGGAGGAAGTTTTGAGTTTCGTAATTTAAGTTCAATCTGCTTCCATTTAAACTTCATAACACAACTGAAAATGAGCCCAGAATGGTCTTACTGCTGTGTTTAGATAGAATAGTGCTGTTTCTTGCCTCCTTCTTCATGGGGTAGCAGGAGCCTGGATTTCTGTCTGTTAGATTGCCTCTCATGTTAAAGAAAAATAATAAAAGTAACCGCAAAGGCAGCGCTGGGCATTCTGGAAGTCAAAAGTGATTGTGATCCTGTTTCCTGGTCCTGCTTGTTTAGGAAGGTGATCAGGCATACACTAATTATTTTTTTTGCTTTCCTTCAACTCTCCTAATTGAAGCAAATGCATAACTCCCCTCCTCCCGTAATTCTAGGGTGGATATTTATTCAGTTATGGCTAGCTAGTTAATCTCTACAATTTGCAGAGGAAATGCTGCCTGAAGTGTGGTTCCACAACATATGCGAGGAAGCTTTCTCATGAATCTTCAAACACCTTAGGGTTTCAGCTGCCCTACAAATATCCTGGGAACTGTGCTTCTAGGGATGTTTAAGGATTTCTATGGGAGAAATAGGACACAAAGATTAAATGTATGGCAGAAATGAGATAGAGTGGAACAATGCTGCATCGGTTTAGCCTTGAAAATGCTAAATGCTAAGTCACTCTGTGACCTACTCCACATATTTACCATAATATAAAAAAAAAAAAAAAGCAATTGCTAATTGTAGCACCTTACAGTTCCCTTTCTGGGTGTAGTTTTCAGAGCATCCTGTAAAGGAAATGTAATTTCTTCATTGTACAGGTGGGGACACCACTGAGTTAGCCAGGACCCTTTTGCACAGAAACAGGCTGTGAGGTATTTCTGGCTTTCTGCAAGGGCTGCAGGGCAGAGCCCAGGGCTTGGGCTGGCTGAGACATCCCTGGGGACTGACTCCCGACCCCTTGCTGTGCTGGGGGGTGCTTTTCTGGTGCCGGAGAGGGCCTGAGGAGGGCACTGGAAAGAGCTAAGGTCAGTGATGGGCTTCTCAGTCTGTGGACACAGGCAGTAGTATTCATTGAGGATCCAGTGCAGTCTGGGAGCTCCTGGAAGCTTCTGCTAGAGATTCCCCTCCCTGGGTGTAAAACTTAGCCCTGAGAATCTAGGACAGAAAAAGGTAGAATTAGGTTCATATGCTTAATTAATTAATTTATTTATTTATTTTGAACTCCTTGGGTTTACTGAACCAAAAGATTTTTTTCTGCAGAATTTTTTTGTTTATTTTCTTTTTCTGATGCTCTGAGGCATGTCTTTTTATGTTGGGGCTGGTTTGGTTCCCCTCTCTGCTCTTGTGCCGAGTATCCTTATGCTGCTGTCGCAGATGGTATTGAGACAGGCAGGCGGGAGCCACCACCGCTGTGGTCAGCAGAGCCTGGATTCAGAAAGCACCGGTAAGGGTTTAGCACTCTGCCTGGTGAGTTACAGGTGGGGCTCTGAAAAATGAAGGTAAATAAATTATGGGCTATCCTTTAAAATTAAAATAAAAAATAAATAGTAAGCATCCCATCAAAACGAAGACAGCTGGTCTCAGTTCCCAAGTTCCCAGGCCTCCTGCAGGGATAAAATTTCTAGGCCCCCAAAACAGCCTCTGGTTATGTATCAAAAGTTTCTGGAACAGCGAGTATTATTACAAGCTCTTCAGTACATACCTAGATATAATGAAGTATATCAAGTGTACAATTTCGGCCTCAACTCGGTCTTTCCTGCAGTTTGCTAGTTTACAGGAGACCCCATAATGTTTTCTTAATACACTTCAATGTGAGAATGCATTTCAAATAGTGATTCAGAACATAAACCTGGTGGCTACAATCATAAATACACACAGAAGGCATTTTTGTGTTTTACTCTTGTGCACCTAATGAACAGAGAGAAAGTATTCGCTTATGAAACCATGTTTGGGTTTGGTTTTGGTTTTTTTGACTGTGCCACCTGTATTATTACCAGGGCTATAGACAGTTCTGTAGGTTTTTAGGGGTTGCACTTGGGTTCTAAGCCCCTGTACACTGGCTGCTGAGAAGACCAGCCTACCCAGAGAAAACACTGCCTGTTTGGAAAGGTAAAACCGCTGCCAAGCAATGCTTACCCTGCAGGGCCCCACGTGTGCTTGGTGAGAGACACTCGTGTGGTTTCTGTGCTGCTCCGATCAGCGTGTGGAGTCTGGAACCTGCTCCTCCTCTTGAGATGAAGGCAGTGCAAGCCATGGGACTTGGTTCCATGTCACACAAGTTGGACTAATAAACAGGAGAGACGCAGCAGGGAGCCATCGTGTGACTTCCCATCCTTCTCTGGAAGGCACCACGAGACAGCTGTAACTTGGGTCTGTCTCAGACAGTGAGCAATTTCATTAAGTCCTCCTGATTCCTTACAAAAGACTGGTCAGTGTAAGACTAACTTTTCTCAGTCCATCCAGAGAAGGCTGTATAAGGCTTTGTGGTCTACCTCAAAAAATCACTGCGCACATGTGACAGCATTGTCAGGATGAGCTGATCTGTTGTGGTGGCCCTCAGCACAGCGGGAGTTAATGCTGCTCCACGGGGTTACCTGTTTTAGAGCTGGGCCTTGGGGTTACTGCAGAAATGGGAGAGGAAAAAGGATCTAAAAAACTTTCCAGAAGCTGAATGAGTGCGATCTTGACAAAGCTTTTTGTAATTCTTACTTTGCTCTAGTATTACCCACAGCAAGGCTCAGCCCTTTGTTCAAGGGTTGGAAGCACTTGTGCCTGTCACCGTGACAGGGCTGTCACGCCGTGGAGATGGAGCTAACGGTCGCAGTGCTCCCACTTGTTACCTGTGCAAGGTCTGCTGGTACGTCCAGACCCTCAGAAACCAAACTCTGCCAGAAACTGGTTTTCTGTTTGTCTTTTCTGGATATACAGCCAGCCTATCTTGTTTGTACAAAAAAACCCAACAACAAAAACCCAACCAAAAACCCACCACACAACATCAAAACCTACAAAACTTGAACAAACCAATCAAACAAAAATGATTAAAAAACCTAGCCCAACAAAACCAAAACAAAAAAGTAACAAAATATCAGGGTAAAATGTCTCTTTCCTCACAGAGACTGGGAGGAAGAGGATTAAAAGACGTCCGGTCTCAAAACTGCTCTTTACTGTGCTTGGGCTGGGAAAAAGCATCTCTCTCAGCTGTGCTTGGTTGCTCTGTGTGGCTTGATGAGCTGAGGTTCCTATTTCCTCTTCATTTCATATTGGCTTTGGCAGATCATCCATGTGTTGAGTTGATCTGGGAGGTTAATTCTCTAAACGAACCCGTCATGACAGACGTGTTGCATGTATTTGCTTATTAACCAGTTCCATTGAAAAAGTTGATCCAGAAAAGTTTATGTGAGAAATAAGATGTATGAGGTAGAAGATAGTTTTAAAGCATGAGCAGGGGCTGCGGGGTGAGGTAGCCACCAGCTAGAGATGGATTTTCGCGTTACTGGTGAATTCTCTATGCTCTTGTAAATGAGAATTCACCTGAAATCCAAGGCAAGTCTCATGATCAGATGAACTTGGCAGGCAGACAGCTCTTGACTTCTTTACACAGGTGTATGTTTAACCTATCTAGCCCTCACCTATACTCTGGTATGCATTAAATATTACTTGTTTATTCAAGGTGATAAAGGGCTTCGTGGATATCATAGTTTGTATTTACAAAAGCCATAGGAAGTTACGCAATACTGGGGAATTCCTTTTTGTGTCCCAGAGCAAGTCTTGCAGTTACTCTGTGCACACCTTGAGGCTTATCTTTGGGAGAAGCTTGGGGTGGTGGGGCAGAGGAAGACGACGGTTGCACTGATGTGTCTGAAGACATAGGTACCCTGTGAGCTTGGATTTGGATTTCGTGGCCATTGGAACAATTTATAGTTATGTTCTTGCGGGCATTAATGCTAGCATCAAAAGCGTTTAGGCGCTTCAAATAATTAGGTGAAATCCGTTGATGGAAATTAGGGACATTAGTAAGCTAAGGATTCCTCTCCCTGTTTCACTGATTAGGGCGGAAAAAAAGGTTTCCACACAAAAAAAAAAATCCAACAAAAGAGCACCTGATGTTCCTGTTCTTGGTCGTGTGAGCGCTACAGCCAGGAGATCAGATGAAATTCATGCCTAGTAAAATGGAACTTGTTTAGGGTTTTTCTGCACTGGATATTGGCTGTGAAAGCAGTTAGATGGCTGGGCATTTTGTCTTTGAAATGTGTATTATTGAAGCTGTATAAAAGCACTGGTTACAGCTTGTTCCTGTAGAGCTGTTCAAAGCAACCACTGTATCTGACTTAGAAAAACTTTCGAATTAGGCACTTTCTAATATACCTGTGACCAGTGTTGAAAACTTGATGAAGTATAAGATTGTATTGTATATGACCAGCAACATTGTGCTGACATGGTCTTTTTTCCCTTTACTGCTTCCCAACGTCTATGAAGGATTCCTTCTCCAGAAAAAGAGGATATTATGGAGATGTTTATTTTCCTTTTAACTGAACCCATGTTTAATAAATGGCTATGGAAATTGCCTGAGTCATGTAGGTAATCATAACATAATTTCAAACAAATAACTTCTTCCCTTGAAATACAAAATATATATCAAATTCTGTGTCACTGGAGAGAATGTACTATGAAATAAATGAAACTTTGTTTCTTGGGCATAGATGTAATCTTTGTATTTCATCTCTTGAAGGCTTAGTATGCATTTCTCCTCAGTTAAAATGGTGCAGGGATGTGTGGAAATCATGTTATTTGTTGAGACTTCTTGTGCAGATGACAAGCGGAACCTTTTTTCCTGAGATTTTATCTCCAGAAGTCATAGGCGTGATCAGCTGCTACCGTTCATGTACCATATTCCAGTGCATATTTGGCAACAGGGGCAATGGGGCACAAAAGCACTTGGGACACTTGGAAATGGGACTGTTGGATCCAGAGTCCTCTGAACCTCAAAACCAGCTGTTGGGGAGCTGGCTGTACGTTTATGGTGTAGTTTTATTTCTATTATTTCACCTGTAGGATCATGAGGCATTGGCAACAGAACGGGGATAAGGCAGCAAGCAAAGAATGTTACTTAAAGTGTTATACAGCATGCTAAGGCAGGGCTTAAGTTCAGTATGATTTTTCTTTGTGTTTATCAAATCTGTCCTGGAGAAATGTATCTTTAAAAGGACCAGTTAATATGATTATTATTTTTCCCCCCCAAGATTCCTTCTCTGTAAGTCATAGGTGCAGTATCGTGGAAAAATCAATCTAGTTTAATTGTAATACATGGGTTGTAGATTATTTTGAACACCGAAAAATTGCTGTTTAGTGATTCAGATGTGTGTTTCGCAATTCCTGGTGATCCCAGGGTTTACTTGTACCTAGGGACTGGAGGGATTTTGGCCGGTGTTAGAGCTGTGGAGCAAAAGTCCTGATTTGACAGCGGGAGGACTCTCACCTCTGCGGAACGGCAGTGTGGCTGCCACTGGATGAACCATGGCAGTTCTCTGTCTCTTATACTTAAATGTTCTTGAAGTGGCTAGTTTGTCTTTTTTTTAAAGCTAACTTTCTTGGTCTCTGACAAAGACTTGCTTACAAATTTGTTCCTCTAACCTGAATTTGCTTTCTGCAGTAGCCCTTTGCTTATTAAGTATTCTAAAAAAATTGCTGTGTTTAAAGTCAGAAAATATCAGGTTGAAAACTTTTAATTCAGATGGTAAAACGTCAAGTTTACCTTAAAGGAGGATGTGTGTGTGTTTTCTGGGAAATTCTCCTGTAGGATCCTTGTACAAAGCGGAGGACGTACTAGCTGGCTGCTTGCCACATCTCTGGATGCACTGTTTTGTCTCCTTGGAAATGGAGGTTGAAATTATGCCCCTGCAGAAGCCAGTGGCTGTTTTGTCACCAGTGGGCTAAATGGAGCCAGAGCCCCACCCCTTGTATGGGTACTCCTAAGTTACAGTCTTCCTCGAGACAGCACTATTTTATCGGAAAAAAAATAATTCTTCAGCGTGAATAAGGACCTCGGGTTCCATATTGATCTCGGTATTTCTCTGCTGCTGTCAGCTGGGTTCTTCCTGTGTTGAACTGGAAGCTGAGTTTGATGTTTAGTTCGCTTTGTGTACACAGCACGAGCTTTTTGCAGGTGTGAATGTAAGCCCAGGGGGTGTCACAGGAGTTAAAACCTGTGACGCACAAGATCCCAGTTGGAAGTGGTACCTGTAACTCTGGAGATAGTTCTATATTGCTCCTGGGCACGCACAAAATGAACCTTAGTGAAACACATTGTCAGTTCTCAGTAAATAAGTAATAACAAGATTTAATTGGAAAACCTGTATTTTTCAATAGTGTGTGCGTGTTTTAAGAGCCTTTCAGTGTTTGTTCTTAGACATATTTCACGTTGCACGTATTTTATAATGTTAGTTTAAAACAAATAAGCAGTGTGGTAAAAAGGTATATGGGTAAGCTCGTTGAAATATGATGGTACTGATAGGAAAATGGTGATAATTTAAAAAAGAATATATTTTTTATTCTTTGGTCACTGACTTTTAAAAATCATTATGCTTGCATGTATTTATTAGTATTTTCAGCTCTTCAAACTTTACTGTAGGAGTGTTTCTCTTTTCCTAGTGATAGAAAACAAAACCCAAACATCTGGCTGCCTAATGTTACCAAACACAATGACTTTCACATTATAAATTATTACCTCTAAAAGAAGCAATGGAGAAAGGCGGAAAGAGCTGATGCATGAAAGCTTTTAGTGGAAATGAAAGAAATAAACAGCTATTCTGTCAACAGATCATTTCATTTGCTCAAATTAACTAATGGTCTGATAAGTGAGACTCAGTGAAAACCAGCTGTAAGAAAAGACATTCAAAGCATTACTGAAAGAAGCTTAATAAGACAGCTGGAGTGAGAACTAATGGGCTTTAAGGGGGTTTGGTATGTTATATGCAATATTTGTGAGTATTTCCCTCCTTAGCATTTGAGTGACATTCTTGGCCACCTTGCCTGTTAACGTGCGCAACGTTACAGCTGTACTCTGTACATGCTTGCGAACTCTTGGATGTCACTGAGAACAGAGTTTATTGTGAGGGGAAATTGTTTCTTTTTGACAAAGCGATTTGCTGTGATTGAATGTTTATGGAGAGAGCCACCTGGTACCATGAGATGGAATCAACAAGTCATCAGATGGTCATGCGGGTCCTTGCCAAGTACCCAGTGACCTCCTAATTCAAAACAATACAGAATAGTCAATACAGCATGTGCTTTCATTATGTTATATACTTTTTGAATTGTAGAGTAATAAATGACCCGAGCACATGCACAAAGTATGCCTGTAGGTCATTTCTTGCAGACCTAGAAAACAATTGAGGTCAACCACGCGCCTCAGTCAAAAGCCTCTGTGAATGACAAAGACAACATACTTTGGTTTTATCTCACAGGAACTTGAAATGTGGTGACACTGCAATACATGGAAGATGTTCAATTTCTTGAGGAAATCACACTGATGCAGTTGGATATAAATAATACGCTACACTTACTGGAGAACTCACGTGAAGTATGAGAGCACTGTGTTACACGGTAGCCGAGCTCCCTACTTAGTCAAAATCTCAGGACAGAGGGGAACCCTGGCAGAGGTCTTCCAGCATGGCAGAGCTGCTTTTCTAGCAGATTTGCTATCGGAAGGTTTTGCAACCTCCAAATAATTGGTAAGGAGCATTTTCTAGCTAGCTGAGTACCTTCAAAGAGCTTTGGGCTGTCATTGTGCCTGTTTGGTTCCATCTTCTTTGCTCCAAAGTGTCCCTGGGGCTGCTCTGAGGGAATGTCCGTGAGGACAGAAGCCAGGCACAGTGGGGCAATGGCACCCACCATCTTCAAGGCAGGGAAGGCCTAGATACATGTTCTGTGAAATCTACATTACGTGTGTTTTTCTTGAAGCTGAAAGCTCCTATTAAGGCAGGCAGTCCAGAACATTCTCTCCAGGATGCTGTTGTGTGAAAATGAAATACTTTCCCTTCAAGAATTTGGGAGAGTACCAAGTGTATATCTCAATATGAGTGAAAAAGCAAGGGAGAGAAAGAGAGATCAGTATTTGTGGGTATTTTAGAAGTTTATTTTGATCCATGTTTGTTTTGAAGCACAACTTGTGTTGCTTGTAGATAAATAGTGCTGCTTTGGCCTGTTAGATGGAAGCATCTCAAAGGTGGTTAAGTTAAATTTTATTCCAGCTGAAGCTTAAACTGCAGTTCTCGCTAGACAGCAGAGCCTGTTTGTCTACCACTGGGTAAGTTTTGAACAGCTCCCCAAAGGGGTGGAGAAAAAAAAAGAGTATTCTTTTCACATCTCCAATCCGATGTGTTTATCTGGGAAACATTTTTCGCTGTGAACAGCAAAATCAAAGAACTAGATAGTGTAATGAGCTGTCTGGGAGAGAACCATGAGAAATGTAATCATTTACAGTTTAATGATCAACTTCCCCAGGAAGCTAATCTAAATTTCAACAAATAACACTTGTAAATATCTGTCTACTTATACTTAAAATAGCAGAACCCAAACAGAAGCCCTTTTTACTAGGTATTGCACAGTTGGAAGAGGTCATAATGACTTTTGAGCAGTATCCTATAAGTAAGAAGGGATGAGTTTTTCTTTTCCCTTTAAGAGACAGAGAAACTTATTTTGCATCATGCCATAGGCACTTTGCAGCGATGCTGGGGAAGAACTTCTCTTCATACATGTTGATCATGGGATCACTGTGTTCCTGCAGTGCTCGAGTAATGGCTCTTGACAACATGTGAGAAACTCTACCCTACTTTGCTTTCACAGAACCTGTAAACTGTTTCTTAAATAGATGTAGCACTCATGCTTAATTGCTTTATTATTGTCTATTTTCATGATGTGCGGTCAGCATTGTTGTTCTAATAATATTAGGACAAGAGGAAACAGGCACAAACTTGAATATAAGAAGTTCCACCTAAACATGAGGAGGAACTTCTTTGCTGTGAGGGTGGCAGAGCACTGGAATAGGCTGCCCAGGGAGGTGGTGGAGTCTCCTGCTCTGGAGACATTCAAAACCCACCTGGACAAGTTCCTGTGCAACCTGCTCTGGGTGGACCTGCTTTGGCAGGAGGGTTGGACTACATGATCTCCAGAGGTCTCTTCCAACCCCATGTGATTCTGTAACCCTTTTCAGTTTGGCTGTGCTGGATCATAAACTGCAATGTACAAAAACAAACACTTGAGAGTCAGATCTGCCTTAGTGAAATTCTTCTGAGCATATGTGTTGGCGTATGTACTCCTAACAACTGTGTAAGTGTCCCACAAATGCCAAATAAAACAATACAAGAGAAAACAGATTGTTAACCTAAAATGCACTAAAATGCCAAAGGTAAACCAGTCCTCCTCCCTCCTCCTTGGCTTGAAAATAAGTCAAAGGAAAGAACCAGACAGCAGATCTCTTTCATTGTTGGCTGTTTTTTTCTTGTGTACTATATATATGTATATTCCTCAGTGTTTAACTTACCTATTTTTCACATCTCTGCAACCGGAAGGGTCACAGTTTGCACTGTGAAGATGCTGTGAGAATTTACGTCTTGAAAAATTACAATAGTATTTAATAAATATCAACCGTGGGCTCACAGACATTTGAGCGCTCGCAGGGCCTTGGATCTAGTCTGGGTGTACCAGAAACATTAGTGTTCAGTGACCTTGGTTTAGTCTTTTACATCTTTCTGTTTTGTAAACAAAAATTGTCTTTTAGTGCTTCTGGTAATACTTACATTCTTAAAATTAGGGATCAGCTCTTCTTTTGTGTTCTGTAATCACCTATGCAAGGAGACAACTGGCTGTATACACGTGTTCTGTAACACCATAATGGGCTTTCTCCAGAAGGTTGAAAAAACAGCTGAGAAGCTGATAGGCACGACTGGCTCCGGCAAGGTTCTTGCTGTGATAACCCACAGCGGCGAGGTGCTATCTGCGATGTCAGTTTACAGCATAGGCGATGAAATAAACAACTCCAGTCAAATAATATAATCTAAACTAATGGAGATAATTGTTCTGATATTCGGGAATAGAAAAAAATAGTAGTGCATGTTCCATAGGTCACAGTGATTTTGTTGTGTAACAGCACGTAGAGCTCTAAGGAGCCCCTCTTGCTTATATCCCATGTTCAGGGAGCACGATGATGCCTGAACCTGTGAACCTTTTGTCTTTCTTCTAGAAGGCTGCCTTCTCCCTGCTCTCTGCCTTTTTTTTTTTTTTTTTTTGCCCCTAATCAGTCCCAGGGTGCTCTGAATGATGGTCATGAGATGCTCCAGCTCTTGTCTTCTGTCTGATGGGGAAGGGTGAGCACACAGTCTGTACTGGGGAGCATTTCTGCTTTTCCTGTCCCGCCCTCGCACATTATTATTAACCGATAAACTAGTTGTTCTTCCATCCAGGTTCCCCTCTTGGTCCTTTTCTCCCCTCCTTTTGCAGACCCAGGATGCCTTCAGTTTCGGAGTGGAAACCTGCCCATCTACCCCTCCCTTCAAACTGGGCATTGACTGCAGTGAGGGAACTCCTTAACGTCTGTCGTGGCAGGAGCTGACCGTCACCTCTCTACTAACAGAGTTAATAACACTTAAAAGTCCGTGTTCATGGACAGTTGAATTCTGGTGCTATTAAGTTGGTTGTGAAACTGTTGCTGACCACTATGGCATTTGGGTAATGCTTGTTAGCATCAGATGAATTAAAAAGGATTGTTTAATTGTATTTACTGCTGCTAGCGTGTGCAGTTGCTGTGGTGTCCTCTGGACGTGTCCCTGGTAGCATTTGTAAATGCCCCAATGTGTTCGAGGAGCCATCTGGAGGCAGATGAAAATAGTTTCAATCAGGTCCTTTCAGAGCATGCTGTAAATCAGTGCGACTCCATAGTCCAATGGAAAACCCCACGAACCCCATGACTCAGCCCCTCAGAGACCACAAATGTTAATTCCGTCCATTTTTTTTCCATCCCCATTCATCAGTTTGAGGCTTTCGTCTCCTCTTTAAGCAATGGCCTTTCAAGCAGGGGTGAAATTACACCTGTCAGTAATGTGTGTTCTTGTCACACTGTCATTTTTACAAAAGGAAGTAGATGGACATATGTCCTCCCATGCAAACCAGCCAACATTCTCCCTTCCTTTTGAGCTACGGTACCTTCTTTTTTGTTATCTGTGGTAAAAATGGGACATGTCACCCATACTAGAAGACCAGGCAGGAGTGATGCCTGTGTAATTGGGTGCACAGTAATATGTAATCTCTCTGACAGTGCTTGGACATAAAGACCAAATTTTGCATCTGAATCTTTCCCATGCTATCGGATGGGATTTTAGGCACAAACAAGGTGACACTGTTCCTGTCAGCCCTGGACTGTGCTTTGCTTGTTTTCTGCATCTGTAAAACTCTCAAGTGTTCTCCTTTTGATGGGTTGTGGGACGGAGTCACTTAGATATTTATTCCTGTTTTTTCATTTATTGCACCCGTTGCCTAGGAGCACTGCTACCAAGGTTCTGGCTTTGTTTTTAACACAGGCTGGGAATATTTACAGTTTTTTTTCCTGGATGACTTGAGAGACAGTAGTTGTTGCAGTCTACTGAATTTTTAACATGCATCTATTTAATAGAAAAGGTTAGGTTTCTTCTGAAGTGTTTGTGTCTGTGACAGATTTCCATGTTTTACCTCTCTGTGGTGTTTAAATTACATTTGAGTTGAAGAGTCATAGTTTGGCCTATTGAGATACATATATTCAGTAATGGAATTATTTTTAATCTGGGAAATACAAGCTAAGTCTGTAGAATCACAGAATAGTTTGTGTTGGAGGGGACTTTTAAAGCTCATGTAGTCCAACCCCCTGCAACGAGCAGGGACATCTTCTGCAGCATTTCTTACGATCTTTCTGAACTGCTCTTTCTTCCTGTGCTTGATAACAACATACATAGATTCCAGTGCTTGAGATGGGAGTTGGTAATTCCCCCTTCAGGTTTTGCAAGAATCATTAATTGCATCTCTCTGCAGTAGTGATCGTGGTTCTGGGCTGGGTGTGTGTTCTCTGCCTGGTCCTGCAGCAGAACCATGTTGTCAGCAACACCTCACGCTTGTGTCCTGCCGTGTGGGTCTGTGTCCCACCCCCAAGGTCATGATGGAGAGCCCATGGAAAACACTGGGAGGAACAGGCACCTTCTTTTGACTGTAGTCTCTGCCTACACTCTTTGTTCAGATTAGTTTCAGCGTGAGCTGAAGTCCACGTGGGTTTGGCTTTATGAAGGATGTGTAGGTAGCCATAAAGTAAATACTGGCTTTGCAAGGGGAGTCAGCAGGTATTACCCTGACTTCTTAGGTGGTGCACTGAGATCTATTCCTGAGGAGCAGGTGCAAACTGAGATCTATTCCTGAGGAACTGACAATGCACGGAAGATGGGGCCGCAGTTTTTGTATAAGAGGATGTAAGACAAAACCCAGAAAAATTTAAGCTTCAAAAGCATTAGAAAAATTAATTTGGGAAGTCTAATAGATAACACATTACATCAGGGACTGGAAATTGAACTGAGTGAGAGGCCTCAGGGGTTGCAAGAAGAAATGCACCACAACAAAGGCTAATTGACAGGAGAAAATTGGACTCTATTACTTCACTCGAGTGCAATACCGGCCGAGAATTTGCCCCTTGGCATAGTTGGTCTTTCCTTAGGTATAGTCCGATAGCCCTGTGGTGCCGGTAACCTGGCACAGAGGGCTGCTGCCAGCAGCTCTGTTGTGTTAACACAGAGAAAGTTAATGCTTTACCAGCTGCAGCTCACACCTGCGCAGGGAGACGGGCAAGGGTCAGGAGGGAGCAGTGGGAGGGTTGGGACACAAACTCTGCAGGGCTGCTCACTAGCCTGCTGTCCCCGCCAGCCCAAGGGACCACAGAGGGTCTGAAATGTCACCCTTGGCGGTACCAAGACCGATCCAGTCGAGTCTACAGTGCTGGGAAGATGCAAATTGTCTCATTTGGCACACTATCCAAAGAGCTTGCCCTGATCTGAAATGTTTGCTTTAATAAATGGAGCTGCCGCAGTCAAAGGGAGAATGTGGGAAACCTGATCTAAACTTACAGGTGTCTATTAGACTGACCTGTCAGGTGTCCGAGTGTATCACTGTTTAACAGAGACGTGTTATATTACTTTTTAAGTTGGTTTACAAACCAGGCGTGTATGAGGAGAGTTTAATTAAATCTGCAGACCTGGCAAATGTATTTTCTAATCACCGTTTGGGGAGGTTCCTGGAAACGGGCATTTATAAGGTGTTTTCTGAAAAACTATGTGGCATCCATCCTTAGAATGGGGGTAAATGGCAGCTGCTGTGTGGGTGTTGCAGGTGGAAAGCAAACCAGGTGGGAGATTGAGCACTCCTAAATGAAAAAGGAAACAGATATCCAGTAGCTCTGTAAGTAAACCAAAAGCTTGAGTTCATAATCACTGCTTCAGTTATCATGTAGGAATGCATTTGTTCCTTTCTCCTTAAATTACTACTCTTGATAACTTATGCTTCCATACTTGTAACAATCTGTTTTAGTAAACACTTCTGTACGTGGTTGACCAAAAGAGACCAACGTTAATAGAGTGTTTTCAATAGTCTTTTCAGTTTACTAGCAAAATAAAGCAGAAAAAAAGGAAAATAGTGAAAGTAGTGATTTCCCCCTGAAATCCGCAGAGAAGCTGCGGTGCAAACCTAGCAAAGAACACATAAACGGGCACATTGCTTTTAATTCGAAGTCTGTGCTGGTGGCAGGACTGGTTGACAGGTTTCTTTTGTGTGTGTATAATTATTTTGTAGTGGGTTCATTTCACTTTTGTTTGTTTTTCGGTTCAGTGCTCATAGTGAGTGATCTGTAAGGACTGCAGGGGACTCTTGCTTCCCTGTGTGTGAAGTCTACATGTTGGGAGAGTATGTAGTCCATGCGACATAATACAGAATAGAAATTGCTAAGCCCTAGCTGCTGGGGGATGTGTAAAAGTTCTCTGTAATGCTTGCACACACAGCCTCGCTGTGCAGGTCTGCAGCTGGGCAGTGCTGTCGTCCAAAGTGAGCCATTGCTGATAAGCCTTTTCTGCCAGAACAAGGCACAGTCTCGATGCCCTTTCTGTTGGGGTCCAGCGAAGGAAAGATAGAAGGCCCTGCTTCTTAAACAGCAGCATCTCTGTCTTCTTCCCCTCCCTCCGCTTTTCATGTCCTATCTGGATAGGGCTCAGGCCTCAGTCGCCTCACGAGTGGATATAAAGCTGTGTTAATGGATTTCAGGTGGAGAGACTGCAGCGTCCTCAGAAAGCACCTCAGGAACACCTTCTTCCCTGTGTCTCACCTCGCCCTCCGTTTGCCTGTGGAGTGTGGCAGCCCTTTGGGACAAGGAGTGCCTCTTGCTCTGCTCGTACATGCACAGAACAGTTTCTCCTCGAAGACTGGGGGTGCTCCACAAATCACAATAGTTTGTATTTAGCTGCGTTTTCATATTGTCAGCGCAATCCCTTAGACAAGGGCAGTGGCAGAGAAGCAGTAAGCCAAGTTTTAAATTCACTGATGGTCTTGGCAACTTTCGGCAGCTTTGCATCTTGCCGTGTTATCTTAGTGGTTCTCATTTCCTCCTGTGTTACGCTTCTCCACAGTGGCTCTGACTTGCCCCAACAGTCACCGCTCTTGTGCTTTCCAGGCCAGTGCCTGCTTCGTTTCTTGCTTTTGACTTTCTTCTTTCATCCCTCCGCTGTGTCCGTAGCATTTCAGTATGCTTCAAGGGGCTGCTTCTCTGTCTGAAACCTCATCTATTTTTCCTTCAAAGAATTTTTAAAGTCTTAGTAGTACTGTGCATAACACGTGTTCTCAAATTGTGTGATAAAACATTTGGCTTCTGTTGATGCTAGGATTTTAACCCACAGCTTCTGCTTAGTTTTGTGCAGAAAAATGCTGTTGAATTTGTCTGCAATTAGGCTAGTGGAGGGGATCTTGAATTTTGCTAGAAGAATGTGTTTAAGTAGCTCATGCATGTCTTGGCTAAATTGCAGTAATGTGAATTATTGTTCAGACTAGTTACAAAATACGCTGAAAAAGGAAATTGAGATTACAATGGTCTTTGTCATGCTTCTTTCTGCTGCAGAAAGGGGAACCATCGTGCTGTTGGTAACAGAGCAAGCGAAATTCTAGTCGCTGAAGAGATTTCTTCGGATATCCAGCCTTTTATGTGGTCAGTATTTGTTGGATTTAACCCCAAGACACTTTCTCAGTGTTGGTGCTGGTAGAAGGAGTGACCTGAATAAAAGGTTGGATGAACTGAACTTTTTGTGAAGATTTCTATTGTTTAGAAATCTTCTCTCTCTCTCATTTTTTCCTGCCTGCTTTTCCTCCAGTCTTCTTTGTCTCTTTTGTAAATATTTAAATCTGTCTTTAATTGCTGAAGCCAAGAGCATCCATCCTGTCTGCTGGCACTTTCCCAGTGATCTCGTGCCTAGTCAGCACTCCCTCAGGCGTCTCCCATACCCACGGGCTCACTGAGGGTGCCGGGCTCCTGACGGGGCCTTGGGTGCAGACCCAGCAATTATGGAGTTAAAGAACCAGGGACTAGTTCTCTCCACTCCCTTAGTAGGAAGTTAAACACGGCATCAGCCTGGCTTGGAGGAATAAGGACATACGAGTCCTGACCTGCCTTATGTCAGCTTGCTTTTGGCTGCGGTTTTATCTTATTTAAGAGTTGTCTTAAAGCACTGTTTGCACAGGAATGGGTTCCATAAGTAGAGGAAAATAAGCATGAGTGCCTCCTATGAATTTATATAACCATTAGATCCACTAATTTCAGGTTGTCTGCCAAAAGTGAGCTCAAGAAAATGCTCAGGCGTTCTGTTGCCTGGTCTGTGGGACTCCAGTAGAGTCATTGATGGAGTGTAAGATAGCTGTTGTCAGCAAGAGCTAATAAAGTGATGACTCTGAGGTACCTAAGAATTATGTGTAGCAGAGGGAGATTTCTCAAGAGCTGTCCAAACATCTCCTGCACAATGTGCAGAGTACGCTGGCAGGTAGGGGCAAACGCAGTTCAAGCAGAGCATGCAAAGCTTCAGATCACTGTAGGGCAAACCACATTTCTTAAAGTCTTTCCAGTGAAGAGCAGCACCGTATTCAGCTGCTTTACATCAGCCACAGGTTCTTACTCTCTTTTTCTTTTCTGTTGTATTTCTCTCCAGTGCAAGAAGTGGATCCATGGGATATATTTGATTTGCTAAATTAGCTAATGCTAATGAAACGGGCAAGTCTACGTCAAGAAAATGTTCTACAATCTCTTATTGTTTTCTCAAGAGAGTTGCACTAAGGAACACCAGTTACTTTTGACCAATAGTTTGCAGAAGGTCCGCTTGGTTTTTATGACTACATACTGTGTTTAGGCAAAATAAAATGAACCTCTTGTTGCTTTTTAACCATTAGCTATTGTGTAAGCTTTTTCTACTAGCAGAAGAAGATAAAATATGAGATAAGGTTTATTTTATAAAAGTTTAGATCTTATAACTCAAAGAGTTAGCGGTAGGTTTACTGAGCTCACTGGTGTGTGTAAAAGAAATTTTCTGGCTTCATCAGAATGATGGGCGGTCTTCCATTGCCCAGAACGCAGCAGGAAAAACTTCCCCTTCTTTTGATTTAACTCTGAGGGATGTTATTTTTTTTCTTACACATTTTCCTGAGAACCTATCCATTAGTTGCAGAGCTGTGAAGTTTGCTTTTCATGGAAAATATCTATGAACAAAGGAAAAAGGACGAAACCTTAGTACACCAAAAGAATTCTGGAAATTCTATAAATAGTGACATTATCAAAGCATGCTGGTTTCATTTGAGCAAAGCTTTTGCACGTTTAAGGTTAAGCACAAATCCAGCAGAGCGCTAGAAGTGTGCTTACTGATTAGCACCACAGATCTTTGCGCGCAGCCGGATCTCTCTGTGTGTCCTTAAAAACAGGTGCGTGTGTGAGCATCGCCCCCAGCTGTAGATTGTGATGCATGTTATGAAAGTTGTCCTGTCCTGTTCTTTGCCTGCTGGTGGTCCTTATCTCCAAGAACATTCCTGCTGCCCCTTTGAGCTAAGAGGACCCAGAAAAGTGCTATGATGATAACTCACTGCTGTCTGGTTCCCGACAGCTGAGATGGGGTCAGTGAGAAGGGGAATGGGGAATACAAAGTGTTCTGCTACATTTACTGATAGTTTCTTACATGGAAAGGGAATGGATTTGTCCTTGTTGGACAGCCAAGTCTGTGGTGGGTTCCTGCCCGTTTTGTGGGATTGGCATTGGGAATTACAGTAAACATGGTTCTTAGGGAGGATTATGTAGTATGGGTAGCTTCTGTAACGCATTAGCTGCTGTTCTGGGGTCACTTCAGTTGATCCAACCTCATTTCATGTAATTTCTCCCTTTTCTTCTATAGTGTCAAGTATAGTCTTGAAAGAAGTTGAAACATTTCATCTTTCTGTGTCATTAGTTGTTTCTCACCCTCCCTTTAAAGATGAGGTCTGTCTCCCTTTTTTGTTTTTTATGGAGATGTCACTGATTGATACTCATTCTGACTAATTTGCTATTCCTGAAGACTGATGCTGAGGACATAACAAATGAAAAATATCACAGGCTTTTGAGTTTAATATATGGGGAGATATAATCAGGCATATTGATTCTTTCCTTCCTGCATTTCCGTTCCCTGTAATTAAGAGCAAGTTTCTGCTTGTGGAATAATTTTCTGTGTTCCTTAGAACAATCACTTATTCAAAACCTGAATGCTACATGAACTAAAGAAGGAATTAATTGTAACAGGGAACAAAGATTTTCTTTTGGGTGATGTTAATGCTTTCCTTAGTAAATAGGAAATTGTGTATCCATCAGTTACAGAAGTGTAGGCCAGGTTTTGGCCTAGCTCACGACCTTGCCCAGAGGGGTGAAGGGGGAATGCAGTTTGTGTGGGCTATTCCGACTAAATGCAGCAGGGGAATGCAGTGGAGTAAGGGTGCAGGACGTGGCTTGGTGCTACGTCTCTGGTCTCTTCGGGAGGGCCAGGGGAGGACAGACGCTTGCCCAGCCAGCATGCCGGCACCAGCCCATGGCCCGTGCGCAGGGAGCGGCGGCCACAAGAGGAGGGACCTGGGAGGCTGGGCAGTGGTTGGGATAAGGAGGACACAGTTGTTAGCAGCAGTGTTGTGAGCAATCGGACTGGTCTGCAGCTGAGGGAGGCGGAACGAGGGTATGTCTGTGTGAGAAATGCGGCAGAAAGGCAAAATGTCTGTTTGAAGATTGGCAGGTTGTTTACTTTCTGGTAGAGGAGTGTGGCTTCTCATCTAGTTCGCTTCTGCGATGAAACCGCTCTTCTGAGTTACTGGTGAGGGTTTTGATATTGGAACAGTTGTGGTGCCACAGGTTCTGTGCAGCATTAGGAAATGTCAAAATAGATGGACTGTAAGAGTAAAAACAAGCATAGTGTTACGTAAATAATGATGAAGGAAAGTGGTCTCGTGCTCTCCAAGATGGAAACGCCAGAGTAGACATCGGGAGCATAAAAATGAACTCTTACCTGCTTTTTGTTTTATCTAATCAAACTGGAAATGTTATAAAGTAATTTTCAGCAGTTGGTAATAGATACAGTGTAATGTACAGTAACAAGCGGAATTGATTGACAAGTGTTGTCTTTCCTCGGCAATGGATAGCAATGGTTGTCAATGCCTCTCCATTTCCTGGAGGCACCACACAATGGCTGTGTTTGTCTCTGGGTTGTGGACCCAGAAGGTTCCACGCTGAGCAGACCTTGCTCAGCAGAGGTAATAACCTGGTCAGTCATGCAGCTGAAAGATCAAGTTTAAAGTAAAAATTAGGAAGAATTCCCAGCACTATTGTGTTTCAGCCTCATGTGAAGACTTCCACTGCCCAACCATTTGCCCTTGGCATGAGCACCAAAGCCAGGAGGGGAGATTGATGGGCACTTTCTAAATCTTGTAAGGTAGCTTTGTAAACAGAGAGAGTGCAGATTGGCCTTTCAGGTGGCCTAAACCCAAATGTTTCATAATTAAGGATCTGATCCTTCATTCCCCCCCTCCCTCTGTTTTCCTTTTCAAAGGTTCATCCTAAGTCCGAGGTCTGTTGTGAACTTTTGTTTTATCTTCAATTCTAATTGTCATTGGAAAATAGGTTTAATAGGACATCTTGGGCACTGCTGTTTTTTCTTGAGATATGTTTTTCACCTTATCCCTTTCCAAAATTTGCATTTTTGTTCTTAAAGGTATGAAGGAAAGCCTCACTTTGGGTCTGACCCTGTATTATTTTGGGAGTTGGGAGTTTTGTAACTGGCTTCCATGGGAGAAGTCCCTCTGCAAAGGAAGCCTTGCAGTGTTAGACCTGAACGCAGGGCACGTAGTATCTGTGTGACCTGAGCGTTTGTGCTGCGGTGGAGCCTTGCCACAGCCGCCCGTTCTGAGCCCTGCCACCCCGCAGAGGTGACTGCGCCAGGTGGCAGAGGGCGGAGGACAGGGACTTCCCAGGCCACAACATGCTGGGAGCCTGCAGTGGCACCTGCCTGGAGGTTCCTCACGTGCCTGACAGGACCTCGGGAACATTCCTGGTTTTGCTGCTGGCTGGAAGGGAAGGTGAAGGCTTTTCTGGGTGCAGTGCAAGGGTAGGGGATTTCCTATTATGTCTCGGGTGAAACAAGGGGATGTAGCAGCTTTTACATCTTGATTCACGAGCTTTTAAAGTCAGTTAATTGGAATATTTTTCTTGATTTTAATGGATCCTTGTAATATATTTGAGCCATCAGGTTGAAATCAAGCTCTTGGGGTTCTGGTTTTGAGGTGAAGCTGAGATTTGTGAAGTCGCAGTAGAGGTGCCCTGGGCCTTAGAACATGTCCAGTGTATTTTTGCATCTGGGAATTGCCCTGTATCAGTAAAATTCTTGTGCAGAAATAGCCAGATTCTGAGCAGACAACTCCTTCAGAAGGCTTTTCATGAGTAGCATTACTCAAAAAGGTGACATCACAGCAGGGAATAGACCTGAGGTTTGAAGGAAGATACTGTTTTATGGGTTATGACAAGAAATGTTTCCAATCTCAAAGACCTGCACAGATAAGCTTTTTGAACTAGAAAGTAAAGAAACTGTCAAAAAAAGAAACAGGAGGGGGGGTGGGACGGGGGAAAGAAACAGAAAGGCAAAACCCAGTACAGGCAAGAGCAGGAAAGATATGGTTTGGGAAGATGTCCATGTATCTCATTATTCCTGAAGGGTATGGGAAGCCACGAGGATTTTTGGAGCTTCAGTTGATTAGGTTGCACTTGGAAATTGGTAGCATTGCACACTCGCTGGACCTTGTACATGCGAAAAACAGAGGGGGGCAATAAAGGCTTTCAGCAGAGCTGGGCACAAAGGGGTGGGCCTGAGATGGGGGTGAGAGATTGATCCGCAAGAGAGGCACGGAAGAGGAAGGGCGTTGAAAAGTGATCACTGTCTCCAGGTCTTAGGTGGTCTGAGTTCCTCTGCCACAGCCTTGCCTGACAGCTTTTGGCAAGCAGAGTGGCAATCAGATGCTGTTGAAAAATCACATCGTTAGTCCGTCTGTTTCCTTGTTGATAAGATAGAGACAGGTTATTTCCCATTGCAAAGGGAAATGTACTGAAAATTGTTAAGTCTTCATATGCAAAGTGTAATGGGTACAACGCAGTGGAAATGGATGACAAGTATGTGCACTGGGTAGGAAGAAAATTACTGTATCCAGATCTTTCAGGTCTGTCTTCTGAAGCATGACAACAGTTATTTAGCATTTTTTTTATTAGAATTAAAGGGAATCTGCAGTCCATACTTGTCTCTGGGAAACAGAAGTCTATTACACTTCTCACGTTTTATTCTGCCTTAGCTGGAACGGCCACAACCACCTTCCTCTATGCAGGCTGTTTTGCCCGGCAAATTTGTGCTCTTTTGGACAGTTTATTTCCAGCAGACCCTGCTGAGGTTTAGACACGTTCACTAGGACATTGTCACAGCAGAACCCCTTCTGCCATCTTCTCTTTCCCTGCAGCAGACTCCGGGCAGTGCCCCCAGCACCCCGGGCTGTCTCCATGCCTGGAGCGGCTCGGTGCTGGCACTGGGAGCAGAGCATGGCATGGTGCCGGTGTCCCACTGGGTGAGGAGTCCAGTGGGTACGTTGTGATAACTGGGGAGCGTTTGAATGGCTTTGCGCTGGAGGATACACATTTCCTAACAGTGTCACACAGGTTTGAGTAGTTCCTGCTATTAGGAAGAGAAGAGACACCTGAATTATCAATAGTATAAACAACAATTATAAACATCTCATCTTCTCTTTCCTGGGAACTGTACGTTGACTCGAAGCACACAGGAACAGCAGACAAAGGCTGCGTGAAATATTATGAGTTGAGAACTAAAGAAGGGATATCAGCATTAAAAATAGGAAGAGAAGGATCCCTAAGAAAGATGAGAAGGTCAGGCAGTTAAAAGATTCTAGGGTAAAACCAGATCGACTCTCAGTTAGAGGCAGAATTGTCTTTGGAAATAGAGGCGCCGTGTGGTAGTAATGGAGCTGTGACAAGAGGGGGCAGGAACACTCCACAGTGTTCATGGTTGCATTGAGGTTCACTTAGTGCAGGGGAGTGGAAAAGCCATCAGCAGGGAGAAGGGGACAGGTCAGTGCATGAAAAACAGCGTTACAGGAATTGCACCGATTGTATTTGTTCAATGAATGTGATGGAAATTCATCATGTTCTTTCCATCAGGTTTGTAACAACCCAGAGTAGCCCTGCCTCTTGCAACAGCATCTTTCTGTGGCTGGAGATAAATTAAGTTTTTCAGAAGTTCAGAACTGCACGCTCTTAGTGCACTCTCTGCTTTACTGTGGATTATGGAAGAGCTGCTAACATCAGTAACGCCTCACATTTAAAAAAAAAAAAAAAATTAAACTTTTCCAAAGGTTGTCTAGCATCCTCTGACAGCATTGCATGTTGTGTATTTGCTTTATCTTGTCAAGAGTGACCTTGTAGCTTAGTCTCTGATTATTAAAAAAAAACAAACGAACAAACAAAAAAAAACCCCACAAAAACGAAAAAGGGGGAATATAGAATTTAAAAAGTGATGACACCGTGTTCTAGCCCACTGTCATGTGTCATTTCATGTGTTCACATTAAGATAATTTTTTTTCCTACAAATTCATAGTACGTATTTGGTCAGGCTTTGGGAGTTTTTTCATATGAGGTTTGCATAACTGAGTGGAATTAATAGAATGGAAAATGTCATAGTAGCAAAATAGCAGGCCACAGTATTATTTCAGCTTGCATTTTATGCATGTTTTGCTGTATTGAGTGTGACAATAGTATTGAAAGTGCAGCATTCTCACTGAAGTTTTTAGGAATACTTAATAGTGATTGTTTACGTGCAATTAAAATGCACCCAAAACTCTTCCGTTTTTTCCTACTCCTGTACTGTTTACATGTGCCCGAGAGCTATGCTCATCCCTGCCTCCTGAACCCGCTGCCCATGCCCAAGTGACTCGGAGGAGTGCTTTCTGGTGCCTTGGGAGGCTGTGTTGAACTGCAGCTGCCTTCAGGGAGCCATGGGCCGCTTCCCGTGGGGTCTGTTGGTGTGTTCGCCTTGTCGGCTTGCTCTGGCACACTGGATCGGCAGGGCACCCCTGCACTTTGTCTGTGCAGAGCCTCAGCAGGGTTTCAGGCACTTCTAAATGTTGTCAGTCTTCACATGAATAGCTTGGACAAGGTATCTTGTCCTCAGCTAACCCTGCCCTCAAGACTCATTCATACTTCCCCATGAAAGACTTGCTTTCTTTAAACTTCAGGAAGAAATAGTTCTAGACAAGGACCAGACAAAGCAGTACTTCCTATCAAATAAAACTGTGTTTATTAATATTTTGAACCATGTGAAGGAGGGAAGAGCCTTAGCTGGCGTCACCCCTGTGGAGTCCTGTTAGCTCACAGGGGAGCAGCTGCCCATCGCTAAGGCAATGGCTTTGGCTGTCCAAGGGGAAGGCACTTTGGGCTCAGGTACATTTGCTTTGGTTCAGACAGTAATTGCTTGCGCACCTGCAATCGGGCCGTGGTAGTCATGAGGTCACCTTCAGTCCTTGCTGCTTCTCTGCTTGGTTAAGGCCTCCGGGTGTCAGGTCCCAGCTGGGAGACAACGCCATGACAGCCTGCTAGGAGGTCTCTGGTATTGCACACGCTAATAGTCAGTAATTGCACTGTTTTGTGGATACAATACACTGGAAAACAGTTGATTTTCAATGGCTGCTGAGTGCATAACTTCATTCAAGAACTTCAGAAGCTCTCTTAGTCCTTAAAAACTAAATTTATTACTTGGGCAGATTTTGTCATTTCTCATTGCATTACTGGAAAAGGAGCAGGTAACGTAACCCCATCACGCATAGTTCCAGGGGAAGCTGCATTTCTGATGGATTTCCAAAGCTTTTCTGGAAGCAGTTTCTTGTGTTTCTGAACCCAGACCTTTAATTTCTAATAGCTTTTGGGTTGGTCTTTTTTCAGCCGTTCCCACATCAGTATGTTTCTTGCATGTATTGTTAATCCTAATCCATCAAGTTATCAGGAGTTACATGGGCTTTGAAGAAAGAAATGCATTAGCTGTAGCTACAATAAAGATAATTCTGATATAGCACAGAATGGATAAATACACTTAGAAAAAGGAAAAAAAAAAAACCCACTATATAATATTTTTAAAACAGTTACCAAAAATAAGGTGTCTTGTTTATTCTGAAATGTGAAATCTGAGTGGACGTGTCAGATTTGGAATTCTCAAGTAGCTACTTCTGTGTGTTATCATTACAAAAGTTAATATTTTCCTAAAAGTTTCAAAGCTAAAGGTGATTTTCTCAAAACTAAAATCACAGCACAATATCCTGAATAAAACTAAAATAGTTCGTTTTCTTTCCATTCTGAGGTTTGTTGTTTGCAAAAAAACCTAAAAAATCCTGAGACAACTGGTCTTGAAATCAGTCAATCAGATCACATTGCACTGCACATTGCAGATCACACAGAGCACTTTACCTATTGGGTAGTTCTGTGTCTCTTACTTGAGTCTTTCACTGTTTATTTTTTTTTTTTTCCTTCTAATTCAAGATGGAGCAAAATATCACCTATCTATAAACTAAGCTTTTTGACCCTGTGTTTAATCATTGTGCTGTGGGAGTGTAAATATGCAGAGAAAATTCTTTAGAGTAGGGATATACTAAAAATACAATATTTATGAGATGGAAGTTATTCTACGTTCTTAATATTCAAAGCTTAATCAATACAAATTTCAGTAGCAGACTAACCCGGCTATTAATTTTAATGCTGCCAACAGTCTGTTCTGGTAAGAAAAAGTAAACCGGGCTTCGTGTGGTCTTGTTTCCAGCAGCATAATCATGGATTTGATCTTAAGGATGAATCGTTTCAAGTCTTTTAGGATTCAGTCTCAAAACTCTTAAAATTGAATTAGTCGAATTCTTCTTTCTGTGCTTAAGTAGCCCTGCTCAATGTCCAAGGATTGGAGTAAAAATCCTTTCCTAATGACTGATGAGAGGTTTAATGGAACAGTTGCTCGTTAACTGAATTGATCCCACTTTGACTCAATTCCTCTAGAGCTGAGCTAGGAAGAAATGCACAAGATATACAGGAGAGAAATCAGGAAAATTGGAAGGTTTGGAAAGATCCCCTTGCAGCGCACCTGACGGTGGTCTGCATGTGGTGGGTCATGTTTTGTGGGCTTTAGTCACACACGTAGTTCTGAGATTATTGCTGGCATGACCCGTGGAACTTGCTGAACTTGCTTCTGTTGTCTTACACTGAAGTTTGTTGAGTTGAAATAATTCTCAGAGTTTTTCTCTGTGCAAATGTGTTTGGTAAACCTGTCCTGATAGAAGTAATCCTACTCCTGCAATGTGAGGAAGACTTTCTAGAAATCATTTGGACCTTAAGCTAATTAAAATGGAAGATTTCTAGTGCCAAACCACAACTGCTTTCTAGTGTCTGTAATCTTGCTTTAAACTGATGCAAATACATGTGTTCTACATCTGTACTGGAGAGTTCAGCTCTGACATTCCTTCATCCCATGCAATATTTGTGAAATAAAAGAAAAAAGGGAGGATTGGATATGCTTCATACAGATGGGATATTTAGTCAGCTTGGAAACGCTTCCACCATGGTTTCAGCGCTCGGTAACTATTCCTGACCACCTGTGTTCAATTTAGATTGATAACTAGTTTTGACTGATTCTGCTCTCACATCAGTTAATTATTCGAGGTCTACTGTGGAGAACGAGATGGAGGGAGAAGATACTAGAAAACATAAACAGCAGTAACGCTGCAGCCTCAGCCTTTGGAAAGCGCTGCGCTTAGTCCAGCCACGGGGCTGACACTCGCCATGAGGTGCCTCCCTCCAGGGGCTTTCCCCTTGAGTTTGCTCAACGGGGATTTCCATAATGAATTCTGTGCTTCCTGGTAACTAGTCCTGTTTTGTTTGACAACAGGAATCACTAAACATGGTAAATATGTTGGGGAACGGACTCTTGCTTTTAGCAATCGGCAGTAGTGAAATGATATGATTGCAAACAAAGTGACTTCTGTTTTCCATGCAGAACTGTAACAGTTGTAGGATATTTTTTTTCTTCAACTGGCACTTGCAGGCAATCAATATAAAAATATTGTTTGTCGTAAGACTCCAAGCTAGTGTTGACAACTAGAGTTGTCAAAATAAGGTGGAATAAAATAAACCTAATTTTATCTTTTACTTGACACATGAAATTTCACTGAATTTCACTGAATTTTTTTTAGAGTTGGAAGGGACCATATAGATCATCTAGACCAACTCCCCTGCTGAAGCAGGACTGCTTAGAGAATGCTACTCAGGACTGCATCCAGGAGGGTCTTGAAAATCTCCACAGAAGCGGACTCCACAACCTCCCTGGGCAGCCTGTTCCAGGGCTCTGTCACTCTCACCATGAAGAAATTCTTTCTCACATTCGAGTGGAACCTCCTATGTTCCAACTTGTGCCTGTTGCCCCTTGTCAAGCTCTTCACAGAAACACTACTGAATCAAATAATTAGGGTTGCTGTGAGGTGAACATGCTTCAGGAGTATGGCCCGTGGGAATCGCTACCTCGTTTAGGTCTCCTGGGTTGCAGAAGGTTGAAGACCATTCATCTCATAAGAGAAACTATAAACAACTTGAGGTTCCAGGATCAAAACACAGGTCAGGAGCATAAACATCAGGGATCAAAATGGGGTCTTGGGTGCTAGGACTTGCTTGTTCCATTGAGCAAGTATTTCTGACAACTCAGGCTTAGTGACTGGCTTTTCCCAGGAGGGTCCTTCGAAGTTGCCAATAGAAGGAAGAATAATAAGCTGATGTACTTAGACAAACACTTTCAAATTCCAGTTCTGAAATCATTGGTACAAATTGCCAGGTTTGTTGGTTTTTTTTTTTAACATATCACAGGAATAGACATTACTGTCGCATCAAAATTTACAGAGTGAATTTATAGCAACCATTGTCTAAGATGGGAACTAAATGGGGTAAGAATAGAAAAACAGGCAGTGAAATGACAAATTGCTTTTTACTGCAGATCCTAAATATCAGCGTGTAAAGTAAATCACAGTAGAAGATGATGATCTCCTCCTCCTTCCCAGCAAACATCCCAAATGGCCCCAGTTGAGGAGAAATTTGAGAAGGCAGATACTGTGCTAATGTCGTAGTCCCTCCCTGCAAGGGTGTAGAGCCTCAAACTTTGGTGGTGAGTATGTGGGCAAACGATGACCACATGCTTTTTCAGGAAAACAAACGCAAATATTTTGGTCAAATGTGAAGAGAGGGTAACATGAAACCTTTGACACCCTTTCATTTTTTTCATTAAATAAACCCCAAACCCTAGCTTAGGCTCACCTGGGATCGCAAAGATATATTAGTGATATTGTAAAGCCACAAAGTGACCTTTGTAGGGAAAGATTTTACATAGTCACTTGGTGACTATGTAAAATTAAAGCAATTAAATGGTCTAGATCAGCCTCAACTGTCTGTGAATTGTTTCTTGGGCACAGAATATGGAAGAAAGAGTTTATGTCCTACAACTGAACCTGCATCAGTTCTCCGAATAATGCCTAGCTCTTTAGTTGTGGTTGGGTGTCATTACTTCTGTGTTGTTAAGGATGTGCTGTGAATGCTTTGTGATTCCCTGTTTTTCTTTCTGTTTGTACAGTAGCCAACTGCTTAGGTATCGGCAAAATACAAATAATGATCTGCTTCTGATGCAAAACTGATGTACTTTAAGAATGTAGAATATTTGGGACAACAAAAACAACACCCTCCGAACTGCTCACAGTCTGTGCTAAGTATCTTATGCCTGATGTGCCAGCTGCTGGTGTAGGGTCTTGTAGGGTGCAGCCCCAGGGATGTGGGCATTTTCTTCTATGTAGAACTCTATTATACAACAGCTATTTAACCAGAGCTTTGCTATCTGAAAAAGCAATAGAAAACTGCATTTTAGAAGGGTATTCCCAATATGGTAGGGCAAAGTCCTCCAAGGAGGAAAAAATGCCAGAACTAACATTAGTTTCTGCCAACGTCTTTTTCTTCCTTGTGTCCTTACCTGGACGTGCACTCCGATCTCGGGAATGGGAGCTCCTTTCCATCCATGTTGGGTTCATGCGTACACTTTCAACGCTTGCACTGTCTAGCTCCAAGGTTGAAAAGAGTTGTCCAGGAACAACCATTATTATCTGGACTTTGCAAGGGTGGGAGCACTTCTGTATTGTTTTCTTACGTTGTTACAGCCACAGTGGGGTAAGGATCTAAATGTGGCAAGATGCGGTGTCATTCATTAGACTGAGTGAAGTACTTAAGATAAGCAAGTAAGCTTTCAGACATGCCATCTGATGCATCTGTTTTGTGGGACATCGTTACCCACTTTGCCCTGTAGCAAACTGGGGAGCTGCTGTGCTGGTGTGACCAAGGGAAGGCGGTACAGGAGCCGTCCCTGCTGTTTGACCCTGACAGAGCCGTGCTCTCAAGCTGCCTCTGGCTTCTGGAACCAGGCACTGAGCAACATCCTCGGCTGTTCTCTGTGCCAGCTTTCCAGTGGCCCCAAGTAATGTCAGAGGGTCTTGTGAATGGCAGAGCCTGGAGTCTGGTGTGTATCGGCATATATTGGTTGTGTCTGTTGCTGTTATGGAGGGAAGTCTGTATAATTGTTACAAGAACAAGCGCCGTGTGAGGAAATTATCAAAAATCAGTGTGTTGAAATGGATTGTGTATGTAGGCCAGGAGATCTTATATTTATTAGCTTAAAAGAATAATATTTATTTTATAAAAGCTTCTGGAGGTCCTTCCTGAGGCTAGACTAGGCACTGAAAAGGCAGAGGTGGAGACCAGGAGCAGCCTGAAGCAAATAAAGAAGAGGAAAATGAGCTATAAAGTTATCTGCCCAGGAATTTATGGTAGGAAAGAGAAATTTAGGAAAAGAGCCCATGTGTTCTGTATAGTGGGTTATGCCCTCTCTCCGGTGTGGGGTGTGCCAGCTCTCAGTAAGGTACGCACGGAGATGTTGGTGCCAGCCAGGACTCACAGACCATGAAGACTGAGGCAGGTAAAATAAAACACCAAAAAGCATCTGAAGAGGGAACAATGAAGGAAATGGGGAGGGAAGGGCTACGTTAACACAATGTAAATGCATAACTCCACATTCTTGGGAGAGTTTTGCTGAAACATTGACTTTTAAAGAAAATATTTGGGGATCATTATTACAGGAAATAAATTTCATGGTGTTTTTAAGTTGTATCTATAAAAAGCTAGAAAGGATACTGAGTAGACAGTCCTGGTCTGGTGAACGGGCCCTGCAGCTGTGTTGGCTTCACAAATGTTTTGCATGTGCTGTTCTTAAAGAGCAAGGGAGAATGAAAGGGGGCTAAAAACCCAACACAAAAACCTTTAGTTCCCTCATCTTCCAAACTATGAGAATTTTTCCTCTTTTTTTTGTGTAATAATTGTATCAAGTATGGTTTGCGTTTTTCCGTTAAATGTTTGAAATAATTAGTGAAGACTTCAAGAAGCAGCTGTTGAGAAAATCAGGCATAAAAAGGGCCCAACAATATTTGCAAAGTGAAATTGCAATTATGTAAATTCCAGCTACTGGATTTGTAAGCATGGGAGCCCAGGAGAACAGAACTGGAAAGCTCTCAATTACATTGGAGAAAAATACTCATTTGTGTTATAAGGCAAGGCCGTGCTTGGCAATTTTCTTGTGAGCGCGCAAATTGGGTCACGGACATGTCCACTTGCTTCTTCTATTTTAGCGTGGAAGTCAAGTGGCTGGAAGTTTCTATCTTTAATGATTTCCTCTTGTCAGCTCTAACGAACAGCTGCACGAAGTTGTCCAACACCATTTAGAGTATTTATTGGCCAGTGTTCAGCTGAGATGAAAAGGGAGACACTTAATCTAATCTTCTTGGATGTCTCGGTGTTTGCACTTAAAAGTTTTCTTTTATGCAGTCTTTGAGCAAGTGCAGAACAAATTAATGTTTCGGTTTGACATTGACTGACCTTTTGAGAATGATTACTGCTCGGGAACTCTTGAGGCATATTTTAAAGAGCTGTTTGCCATAGACTACAGTAAGTAGGGAAAAAAAAAAGTTATTGTTTTTCAGAATTGCATTTAAGTGTCAATCTGAGCACTATCTGAGGAAATTGATCCCTGTGAATTAAGTGCTGAACTGGTTCAATTTGGTGTTGTTTAGCAGTGGTTTAGACCAGAACATCAGCCTCATGAAATACATGAAAACTAGATCCACAGTTTTTGTTAGGTCAATTCTGATAACTTGAGCTTGCGTGGAGGCACAAGTAAGTTCAGATCTAAGTGCAGCGCCCAGAGGCAGCACTGGAGTCTCAGGATGCTGAGGGCAGGGACGTTACCTGAAGAAGTTCCCAAGTTCTTGAATCTGTGAGAGAATATGGCTGCATGTTATTAAGCCAAGTGTTCTTTGTATACAAGAGCAGTAGGAAATCCATAGTTTTATCCTCAGTTGGTGCAAGTCCTGTTTTCATGAGCAGCGGTATGCTAGGTTAGGGATGAGTTCTAGAGACAGGAAAGCAATTGTGTTGGCTCATGTGGTACGCTTGGGAGAGTCAGAAATAGAAACTAGGTCTCCTTAACACCAAGATATGTGCTTTAACAATAAAACAATTTGTTTTCCACCATCCAAATCCCCAAGCGCTGTTTTGGAAAAATATCTAGAGCAGCAACTTTTCATTTGAAATCCTGCTTGCATAGCAGACACCCTAACTTATGTGCAACAAATCAAGACAAAAATTGCTGGTGCATACCTCTTGATTCAACCATATGCTGCGAGCGGTGGTTTTGACAGATGCATTCTTCCCCAGAGGCTGAATTTAGTTCATCAGACTTAAGTTAAATTTGTAGGATCTGAGGTAAAATTCCAGGGCTCCATCCATTAGCCACCAGGCCCCTAGCGTCCGCTTTAGAGCAACGTGATGGGAAATGTGACCCAGTGCTTGGGAATTGAACTGGTGCCAGTGGCGCTGTAGTGCTACATTCGTTATGTCATACCACACACATCTGATAAGGGAAGACATAATGCTGTTGGATAAGTTCTTGTATACAAGGACTCTACAGGTCATGTCGAGAGAGCTGTTTTTTATTTAATAACCGAGGTATGCAGGTGCTAATTGGAACCATATGTAACGTGAGGCCAAAGCCAAAGTTTGTTACACCACAGTGGAATGACGGCCTTGCATTTCTGGGGGTCTGGAAGGAGGCTAGGTTTAGATTAATCTTTATTTACTGAAGTATTTAGGCAGCCATGTGTTATATTGCTTGAATTCTATATTTCAATTTTGCTTAAAAAAAAATATCTCTATTTCCTCTATCAGTTAGGAACCCTTTTGATACTATTTTATTTGAGAAGACATTTCTGGGAGAGGATTGAATTGGTACCGAAGTAGCAGCAGGTTGTTTGGCTGCACGACATCTTGCTCCCCCTTGAGTCAGTGGCATCTTGTGTGTCTCTGCATGGAGGCGAGGGGTGTGGGGGGACAAGAGGCTCTCGCCCAGAGTGCCTGTGTGGGGACTGAGGCAGCCCTGGCCCTGCTGCTCTTAGTCCACCCTGGTGACACCGGAGCAGCTTCATCAGCGCTGGGCTGTGGTGTGGTACAGGCATCAGCCGGGGGCTAGTGCAGGGTAGGTGATGCTGTGTTATGCATATTCCTTTTGTGTACTTTTAAATTAATTATATGGAGAGAACTACCCCATCTGAAATGTAGATCCTTTATAAATAGCACTATTACAGTGCTTGGTTCAGGAATTTTTAATATAGATATATATACACACACACACAAAGAGTTTTCTCTTTCCTCCCTTGTTCTTCTCTTCAGACAGCACAAAGAAATCTTGACTACTTGCATGATTTGCTGTATTTCAAGTTAATGCATGTGAGAGACAGAAGGCTGCATCAGAAAGCTGCACGTTGCTTTTGGTCTGCAAGAGTGGCCAGTCCAGGAGTGCATTCCAGGTTCACTGAAATAATGGGAGAAGGGAGAAGCCCAACTTCCACACGTTCAGGTCATGCCACGCTCAGGGTTATAGTTCCTGTGTTGCAGTAGGATCTATCAGTGCTGTAACGTCAGATGACGTTGAGTGATCCATTAACTCTGGTTAACTTGGGTTCCTTAGACATTGGATCTTTAAAGGTGTGAGGCCTGGCATCGTGATAACGATTGTGCCAGGGGAGCAGAAGAGGTTGCAGGCTTCACCATGAAAATGCTTCTTGGTGGCCTGTGAGGCCTTATGCAGATTGGCTTTTTTGTTTTGAATCAAGTTTATGGTTTGTTGGGTTTGGCCAATCCCATCCTTCCCGGGTGCAATGGGAGAATTCAAGCGTTCAACCTGCAGACTGAGTATCGACAGAAGTTCTGGAGCAATACTTCAACGTGACTGTTCTGAGCAGTGTTTTCACACATGGAATCTGGTGGACGGTGTTACGGTTTGGCTTAATGACAGGTTAAGAGGTTTTTCATACTCGTGAATTTGAACCTCATTAAGAGTTTTTTGTACTCTGAATGAACATTAATGTATCAAAATCAATAGCGTGCTTTGCTTCTCTTGAGTGTCACCTCATCTTTTCTTTTTCTCCTATCATAATTGTGCATTCCAGGGATCTTCCTTTGCTGTTGCTGCATAGCGTAATGGCAAGAACTACACTAATCCTTGCACAAAACTTTGTCGATCCCTTTTCAGTGCTCATTTGGGAGTTGGTTATGGGGTTTGGAATCATTAAAAATAGCAAGGTTGCTTTCCAAAACGGGTCTGAATCGACCAAATCAGCAGAGTTACATCAGTTAACATAGTTTAAAACTGAGCTGTTGTTAGCAAAAGCTTAGACATATGGAAAGGACTTTTTTTAAAAATAGTTGTGTTTTTACTGTATGGTATGGAAATCAGTTTCCCCAGGAGATAGAAGTAGCCTTGCTGCGATAGTATAAAAATAATCAACTTAGAGCTAAAATGCTGAAATACAAAATAGGCTTGCAGAAATGGGTAGCCAGAATAAAATGTATTCTTTAGAATATGCACTGGGGGAATTCAGCCTAAAATGTATATGAGCAGATCTGAAGGCACTGTATTATATACAGAACTAGTGAACCTAGTAGTTGAAAGGAGAGAAAAAAGAAAGGGGTGTGTGTGAAGCCACATTTGTGTTTTGTCTGACATAAATAGTCATTTCAAATATAAAATTAATGCAGCAGTATTAATTACCATATTGGTGGTTGTGAGGATGGGAAAACCTTTC